>NC_069084.1:300000-600000 GCF_947172395.1 Bicyclus anynana
TATAATACTGGGATCTAAGACCATAGTATGTATGTCATGTACAGATTAACATCATCATCACTACCATCTCTAACGTTACAACCCACCACCTCCCATGGCCCTTTCAACCTCTCGGTAATTTGGGCCGAATCGAGGGAGGGCGAACCCGGTACTTGCTCTTTGCGTGTTCCCGGGACGCCTTCTTGACTCCCTACAAGTTGTTTTCTCTTTTCGCTCCTTGTCCCTTGATACTCACTCTCCCCCTTCTGGGGCTGGACGACACACGACGTTGAGATCCGCTTGCCCGCCGCGGTCCATGCATCACCTTCGACCGGTGGTCAACGGTCCAGAGCGCTCCGCCTCGCGTGCCACCGATGCGCGAACTCCCGTAGCTTGCCGAAGTTGACCGCCGAGCTAACGAGATCCTGGTAGTACACCGGTCCCGCCTCTTCTCTGACGATCCCTTCCAACATTGCACTCCGGAGGTCCTCGTACTCGCCGCATTCCCACAGGACATGGTGGAGGTCTTCCTCTGCCAGCCCACACACACAGTCGCCAGTCTCGCTGAGGCACATGTCACGCAGGCGCTTCCGGAAGCAGCCGTGACCCGTCAGGACCTGCGAGGTCTCATAGTCCGGCGCGACCCAGGTCGCCCTGAGTCGGCCAGCCACGTCCGGGAAAAATCGACGTAGTTCACTTCCCTTCGTCTCATTCGCCCATCGCTCCTGCCACTCGCGGGTCATGGCCGACCCGATTTCTAGCTTACGCCTGCTCCACTCCCCTTTGGCCGCGGTACTACGCGCCGCATCCAGCCTGGCAGCACGGATCACCTCGAGATCTGCCGGCAACACGCCCGCCAGAACGGCGAGCGCAGCGGCGCTGTTCGAGCGGTAAGCCTTGGTCAGAAGAACCAAGGCCGGCCTTTGGGCCCTGATAAGGGTCGTCCGAACGACGTAGAGCGTTGCCCTCTGAGCCCAACACGCCGCAGCATACACGACCGTCGCTACAAAGGTGCCGTAGTAGAGGATCCGCAGCGCAGGGTACCTAACACCCCATGAGGTGGTAGATACCCGCGAAATCTTGCCGAAGCAGTTCGCAGCGCGCTCTCCGACCGATCGCGCATGCTCAGCGAAGGACAGACTTGAGTCGATCGTTACGCCAAGTACAACGGTATGCCGCACAGACTTGATCGACGCGCCGCCAAGTTTGATTACTGGAGCCCGCTGGAGCTTCCCTCTGAGCGTCACCATTTGGGATTTGTGCGGTGCGAACGAGAGACGGTTCCGTTGTGCCCAGTCCTCAAAGAGGGCGATGGAGTCGGCCGCAGCCAACTCGATCGCCCGTCTGGAGTCAGCCTCGATCAGTACAGTGACGTCATCCGCGTACGCAACAACTCTGACACCCCCCCGTAGCGGCAACCGAAGCAAGTCATCCAGCAGGACGTTCCACAGTGTGGGGCCTAGCACGGATCCCTGAGGACAACCCTTTGTAGATACCTTCCACTGCACCCGATCACCGACGAACATCCCCACGCGTCTTCCGCGGAAGTAGTCCGACAACATCCGGTAGATGTTTGGTGGACAGCCGCCTCGCTTGCACTTGAGGAGAATCATCGGCCACCAGGCATTGTCGAAGGCACCAGAGATGTCCAGAAAAATTGCTTGAACGTATTTTGACGAGACTTTCCTTGCCGTGCTTAGGACCATCTCTAACGTTAGTCGTAAACTGCCTTGTTATTTGGCTTGCCTACTTTTTACGTATAGCAGAGAGTATGATTATAGATACGTAGATTTATTTATAGACCCATGTGATTGTTATTGAACACTTTATGTATTACTAGCCGACGCCCCGCGACTCCACCCGCGTAATTTCCGTTCCTGTGAAAATACTGAGATAAAATATAGTATACTAGCGGACGCCCGCGACTTCGTCCGCGTAAATTTCGATGTCAACTTTACTACTACCCCTACCCTACCCTACCACTACCCCAACCCTACCCAACCCCTACATCTACCCTACCCTACCCCTACCCCCACCCCCACCCTACCCTACCCTACCCCAAACCTACTCCTACCCTACCCCTACCTTACCTACACCCTACCCCCATCCTACGCCTACCCTCCCCGTACCCTATCCCTTTCCTACCCCTATCCCACCCGTACCCCTATCTCACGCCTATCCTACCCCTACCCTACCACTTCCCTATCCTACCCGTACATCTACCCTACCACTACCCTACCTCCACCCCTACCCTGCCACTACCCTAAACCCGGCCCTAAACCTACCCTACCCCTACACTACCCCTACGCTTCCCTACCCGTACCCTACCCTACCCTGTAACTTCTCTATCTTACTCCTACCCTTAGCAAACCACCAGTCCTTCGAGAGTGGTGGTATGACCAAGAGAAATAAAGACTTCTATGCTAATAATATAAAGAGGTAAAGTTCGTGTGGTTGTAGGAGGTAATCTCTGGATCCACTGGACCGATTTGGAAAATTGTTTTACCAATAGAAAGCTACGTTCTTTGCGAGTGTCATAGGCTATGTTTGATCCCCATATTCACACGGGAACGGGAACTACGTAATTGAAAGCGCCGGGCGTCATATAGCGGAATTTCTGCGTCTTTTAGAAATTTTGTATTATCTCCGAAACTATTCAAGTAATTAACATACTGTAAAGGGCAAATCTTATCTCCATAATATCCTTGTGATTATTAAATAATTTATTTTAATAAGGATTAAAGTTTAGTTGTATAAATAATGACGTAAACCTAAGTATATAAAATTAATAATTTTTAAAACACAAAAGGTACTATATCTGCTAATATATAGAAGATAGATATATGGTGTCGCGGACTTTTTTGTAGAACTTTTAAAGATACATAAAGTCTTCATACATTAATTTCAATTTTACACAATAGTTAAGACAGCGCATGCGAATATGTCTGTTTAAGAGGATTTTCAGTCCGACCTGTATGACAAAAACTATGATAACTCGGCTAATATATATGATACTAATATAAAATATAGCCTATAGCACTCCCCGATAATGTAGCATTTTACTGGTGAAAGAATTTTTAAAATCGGACCAGTAGTTCCGAAGATTACCCCATTTAAAAAATGTGACAAACTTACAAACTTACAAACTTTACCTCTTTATAATATTAGTATAGATATAGATGACAAGTCAGTTCAGTAGATCCAGATATTACCCAAACCACAAACTTTACCTCTTTATAATAAGTATTAGTAGGTATAGATTTGTCACTGGAATTCAAGCACTAAACCACACTAAACTCACTAAAGCATTTTCGAAGGAATAAGGTAAGATCGATAAATTACTGTCTCCTAGTAATTGCGATAGAATAAAATAGTGACAGTTACCTCGTTCTGTGCCTCTTCTGCTTGGTGGGCTTGTCGCTGTCGGAGGCGGAGGACGACATGCCGACCGGCACCGCCATGTGCCCGCCGTGCTGCTGGTGGATGCCGCCTGCAACAGGTGCGCGCTCAGACGTGTACACTGACTAGCGGACCCGGTCGACTTATGAGCACCTCTTCCCTGTCCCTACCGTACAATACCCCACTCCTACTACTCGACCGAATTGAAAAATTCTTTCACAAAACTATATTATCAGGGAGTAGGCAACTTGGGCTATATTACATCACGCTACGACCAATAGGAACGGAGCATCAGTCAAACATGTGGCAAAAACGGAAACATAGAACATAGTGCCGCTCCACGCTCGGCTTCAGCTCTAGCTCGAGCTCTGTGTCGCCGCACGCCGCACGCCGCACGCCGCACTCGGTGTGCGTGCGGTCAGCGTTACCTTGCAGATGGTCGGCTCGTATGCTGTGCGCGAGCAGGCGCGCTCCGCCGGGCGCATGGTGCCGCTCCACGCTCGGCTTCAGCTCTAGCTCGAGCTCTGTGTCGCCGCACGCCGCACGCCGCACGCCGCACTCGGTGTGCGTGCGGTCAGCGTTACCTTGCAGATGGTCGGCTCGTATGCTGTGCGCGAGCAGGCGCGCTCCGCCGGGCGCATGGTGCCGCTCCACGCTCGGCTTCAGCTCTAGCTCGAGCTCTGTGTCGCCGCACGCCGCACGCCGCACGCCGCACTCGGTGTGCGTGCGGTCAGCGTTACCTTGCAGATGGTCGGCTCGTATGCTGTGCGCGAGCAGGCGCGCTCCGCCGGGCGCATGGTGCCGCTCCACGCTCGGCTTCAGCTCTAGCTCGAGCTCTGTGTCGCCGCACGCCGCACGCCGCACTCGGTGTGCGTGCGGTCAGCGTTACCTTGCAGATGGTCGGCTCGTATGCTGTGCGCGAGCAGGCGCGCTCCGCCGGGCGCATGGTGCCGCTCCACGCTCGGCTTCAGCTCTAGCTCGAGCTCTGTGTCGCCGCACGCCGCACGCCGCACTCGGTGTGCGTGCGGTCAGCGTGCGTTACCTTGCAGATGGTCGGCTCGTATGCTGTGCGCGAGCAGGCGCGCTCCGCCGGGCGCATGGTGCCGCTCCACGCTCGGCTTCAGCTCTAGCTCGACCTCTGTGTCGCCGCACGCCGCACGCCGCACTCGGTGTGCGTGCGGTCAGCGTGCGTTACCTTGCAGATGGTCGGCTCGTATGCTGTGCGCGAGCAGGCGCGCTCCGCCGGGCGCATGGTGCCGCTCCACGCTCGGCTTCAGCTCTAGCTCGAGCTCTGTGTCGCCGCACGCCGCACGCCGCACTCGGTGTGCGTGCGGTCAGCGTTACCTTGCAGATGGTCGGCTCGTATGCTGTGCGCGAGCAGGCGCGCTCCGCCGGGCGCATGGTGCCGCTCCACGCTCGGCTTCAGCTCTAGCTCGAGCTCTATGTCGCCGCACGCCGCACGCCGCACGCCGCACTCGGTGTGCGTGCGGTCAGCGTGCGTTACCTTGCAGATGGTCGGCTCGTATGCTGTGCGCGAGCAGGCGCGCTCCGCCGGGCGCATGGTGCCGCTCCACGCTCGGCTTCAGCTCTAGGTCGAGCTCTGTGTCGCCGCACGCCGCACGCCGCACGCCGCACGCCGCACGCCGCACTCGGTGTGCGTGCGGTCAGCGTTACCTTGCAGATGGTCGGCTCGTATGCTGTGCGCGAGCAGGCGCGCTCCGCCGGGCGCATGGTGCCGCTCCACGCTCGGCTTCAGCTCTAGCTCGAGCTCTGTGTCGCCGCACGCCGCACGCCGCACGCCGCACTCGGTGTGCGTGCGGTCAGCGTTACCTTGCAGATGGTCGGCTCGTATGCTGTGCGCGAGCAGGCGCGCTCCGCCGGGCGCATGGTGCCGCTCCACGCTCGGCTTCAGCTCTAGCTCGAGCTCTGTGTCGCCGCACGCCGCACGCCGCACGCCGCACTCGGTGTGCGTGCGGTCAGCGTTACCTTGCAGATGGTCGGCTCGTATGCTGTGCGCGAGCAGGCGCGCTCCGCCGGGCGCATGGTGCCGCTCCACGCTCGGCTTCAGCTCTAGCTCGAGCTTACTGTCGCCGCACTCTTTGTGACCTGTCCAAATTGACAAAATCTAATGTCCATATGTTTTCTCGGAAAACTACTTTTGCATTGTTCGAGAAATGTAGATAAATTTTCTAGTTACCAAAACAATTTTAATGATAAATAGGCCATATCGGCTTGCCAGGATAACCGTGAGCTCATCAATTTTTTTTTAAAAAATAATAAAAATTTAAAATACGAGTAGATCAGTCGATCTAATACTGATGATTATTTATTTATTTATTTATATTTTGTACTAGCGGACCCGATCAAGTTTCGTTTTGACTCATTCCCTACCGCTATCCTATTCTACTCCTAGCCTACCCTACCCCTACCTAACCAAGCTGCCCATGCACAACCTTACCCATACCCTACCCCTATCCTACCCCTACCCTACCACTACCGATTTCCCTACTTTTAGTTGTCCCTGATTTTTAGTTCTTGAAATTTGCGCTTAGGATTCTAGATTCATTTTTTGTATAGAGGACACAAATCGTTTGTACGGAAAAAAAACGTTTTCATTTTTTTTTAATTTTTCTCTCCGTATCATCCATACCATCTGTTATTTAATTGTGATTATAAATAAATGATTCATTGCAATTGCCTAGTATAATCGTGACCAAACAATAAAAAAATATTCATTTTTAAACTGGATATTTCGGTCAACTTCCGTCATCTGTTGATCCCTCATTTGTATTGTTCAGATACGAAAATATTAATTAATTAATTTGTTGCTCTTTGTACGCGCTACATTTGAGTAAGCTTCTGAGGATCTTCTTCTAATAACGGCTCTTAGACCATATCGTATAATCTTTAAAAGAAACCTACAGTAGAGAACCTACAGTAAACTTAGGTATTAGCTGCAGAATTAAGCATCTAGTATTTTCCCAAAATAAGCATATTACCTACTACTAATACTTACTTAACTATTTAAATTCACCTAATTGAAAACTGTAACAAAATTACTTTAATTCCAACAAGTAATTGAGTATCGACTAGCGGAAACCAGCCACTTCGATCGCACGACAGTCAGTTTTTCACAAATCGCGCGGGAACTAGGTATGTAGTTTTCTGGGATAAAAATAGCATTTAGTTTGTTTTATAAGCTCATCTGTCTTTACGTGAATGTTCCATTAAAATTGCCCGAGCAGTTCCAAAGAGTAGCCCACACAAACAAGCTTTTTAAGTTTTAGTATAATTTAAATAACTTGAGAAAAAAGTTGTCTTCAAATCACAGACATACTCGTATGTATCTGTGTAGGTATATGTATTGATGATAAATAATAATCAGTCGCTTCAGAATAAATAAATACTACTTAAATATTTGTGACCTTAAATCTATTTGAAAGGTCACAAATATATAAGATAGGTACACTAAAACAACTGAAAATACAGGAATTATTTATGGTTCCCATTATCATAACATAACTCCAAAGGAATTATTGGGCTTGACTTCAAAATTAAAAAAAAATAACAAAAAATTTAGGTAAGTCAAGGTCATGTACCTATTATAGAATTTATGACTTGATTAATGATAAAAATTCATGAAAGTTATGTAGTATGTGTCCAGAAGAAAGCAAAGCTGAACTTTGCTTTCTTCTGCACACATAGCACCGCTAACTATTCACTGGCATAATTGAAAAAACACACTTCAAATATTCTGTTTTAATTTAATTTCTTAGTGCCTTCGTTTTATGTCAATTCCCTGCAAACTCCAAGCAATTTGATGTAATAACCTATCTACTCGTGTTTGTTTCCGACCTAAACATTGTTGATTTCTTTAACACGTTCGCTGCGGCACTGATTCTCCTGTACTTTCTTCTGGTGTGGTACGAGGTCAATTGACCTCGTAACTTTTAAAGGAACTAGATGTACGAGGTCAATTGACCTCGTACCGCAGCGAACGTGTTAATTATCATATAACATTCTGTTATACTGTTTGTACAGCAACACTGTCAGAAACGAATGTGCTCCAACTCCTACACGTCAACGAAGATGACGTCAGTACACCAATGTGCAGCAGAAGACCACCAATAGTGCGAGGAAATGTTAACAATTGTAGGACTCCACAATCGGTCACTTAGAATAAAACACGAATACTGCATCCAATCATAAATAGTGTAAAAAGGTGCAAAGAAACGTTTGATGACATCCGCCCCCCGGCCCCCGCAGTCCCGCAGGCAGGCAGCCCCGGCGCGCGCCGCGCTCGTAAACAGGGCTTACCGGGATCGAATGCCGTTGCTATAACTTTTAGTAACGGCCCATCGCTTCTTGTTTTATTTGTCATTTTATAAAAAATATCTTAAAAGAATATTCATAGGTACAACTGTCTCTAGAAAGTTATGTCTGCTCTAATGTTAATAAACAGTACTCATACGCTGATAATTGAATATGATATAGGTAATCCCACATAAAATGTTGATAAATGATGAACCTTTGTATGGATAGCTCAAATTATTATTTGATATAAAAGAGTAAATCAATACAAGAGTTTAATTTTCCGCGGACGGATTTATTCAATTGTTTTTTTTAAATTAATTAAATGTTCTCAGCATATTCATACATGTACCTATAATCCATAAGCTTATTTTCCATAAAAATATTTTATGGAAAATAAGCAGCAAACCTAACCTAAATTACTTGAATTCTTAAGTTGAACTATTTTGAATTATCTAGCTTTTGTTAAATTCGAGGAAAGGAATAGGTAACCATTGATTTAGTTTTCTCCTTAGTGGAAGAAGCTTTACACATCAGATTTATTGTTTTTTGACGAACATGTAGGTATCTCGGTGCTCGATTCGACATGAGCCTACATCATTTTTAACCGATTTCAAAAAAGGAGAAGGTTCTCAATTTTTTTTTTAACCACCGACGCAAAAAGAGGAGTGTTATAACTTTGACGTGTCTGTCTGTCTGTCAGTCTGTCTATGGCACTATAGCTCCCGACGGATGAAGGTTTCAATTTAGTTTTAGGTCACATATGAGCGCGTGTTCTTAGACATATTTGATGAAAATCGGTTGAAATTGGGGAAGAATAACCGAATGTCTGCAAATATACTCGAGTGGGGTCTCAAATGAAAGCGCACTGAAAGAGTGTAATTAAAAATTTCATAACGATCGTAAGTTTTTAAAATTTTTTAATTTTGTGTTATTTAAATTGGTTTAAATGAAGCTAGCAGGATATATGATGTGCCAAAAACAACATTAAAAAGAAGATTTTAGAATTAGAACTTCAAAGCTAAAGGGGCAAAAGAGATTGTAGGCTCTGAAGGAGATCTTACTCCTGATTTGGAAAAAAAAACAATGTTTAAGACAACGATATAATAAAGTAAAAGAAACGGCAAATCATTCTGAAATAAGTCTAAGACAGCCAAGAGCAACCTCTTTTAACAGAGTTACAGCCTTTAAAGGAATAAATACTGAATTTTGTAATAATCTTTTCTTTTTTTTATTAAAGCTTTGGGTGCAATGAATGAACTAGTCGATAAAGTTTCTAAGTCCCATTGTAGCAACTGGGTGGTACAATCAAGGTAACAGTGGTCCATACAAGGCAACTATTCCAAAGATGTTTTTTGTAATGTGTGTATTTATGCTCAAAGTAAAAAATCTAAAATCACAGTTGTGAATACCTGAGTATCATCCCTAAGAGGTTGACTAATTATATATCCAAATAGCAATCTAATGTTTGTTACCTCATAACTTCGTAATCTTTTAAAAAACTTTGAAAATTATTTTTTGTTTGAAAGAGTATACCTAACTTCCAGACTGGTCTCATTTCATTTTCGTGACAATCGGTTTAGTAATTTTGTGTTAAAATCAAAACAACTGAAATACATCATTGAAGTTGAACCGACTTCATTTTTATGTTAAAAGATTATTATTCATTGTATTTTCGTTTTTTCGATCATCTACGAGTAAGATCCAAAACTCTAAATAGCACTATATTTAACTGAGAACAAGTTATTTTGATGTTTGTGATAATCATGATTTATTTATTTTAAAATTTAGGGTATCGTTTGAAAATCGATGGCACTAGGTGTCACTTTGTTGTTAAAAGTGACGTGAAGTCGTAAATTTGTAAAATTATTGATTATATAAATTATTGGTGTAATTAATTAATTTTTAATTACTCGTACAGTCACTCACCTCCTAAAGCTGTCGCCGTGAGGTTGTTAAGCATGGCCTTAAAAGGCCAACCCTGGCCGCCCCCTATGCCGACATCGTGGCTTTCCTTTCACTGAACATTCACACAACTCCGAACAACGGTCAAAGAGAAAAGCACCAGACACGCACTGACGGCTCGTGAACTTCCGGATCCGGTCACGAGGGCACAACTGTCATTTTTGAATTTATTTATCGCTCGGACAGCAAGGAAGCGACGGTCCTCAAAAAAAGGATCTCCCGCGGCCGCAGTATGTCAAAATACCGTTAAAATCCCGCCTTAATACAAAATAATTATCACTTTATTACTCCCAATTAGTTTTAATTACAGCACCGCTCAACTTATTTACACACTTAATTTTTGTTATAAAATTAATATAACCCGTTTAGTATCAATTTGTATAAATTTGCAGTTTGATTGGTTCGCCCTTACAATGATCGTTTAATGTGAAAACTCGCAGTCGACTGGTACAAAAACAGATAGCGCTCGCATTGTCCCGGCCCCGGCGGCGCCGCGCGCCTGCAGCCGTCCCTGTCGCACTCGCGGCGGCGCCGTAAGCGCGCGGCGCGTGGCGAAAGCGCTCTCGGTAATGGATGTTAACATTTTGTTTACGGGCGATTCGAACAAACGAATAATCTATTATTTCATTCGTGCACGTATTATTGATACGCCGCTTACGACCGTCGCCGACGCTCGCCGCGTCGCGCCGTCTCCGTCGCGCGCGCGGGGCGGCCGCGACGGCGGCTGCAGCCGTCCCCGTCGCGCGCGTGCGGAGAGCTCGCCGCGCGCGGAGCCTTCGACCAGTCAGCGCTCGGGAAAATCACTTCCCTCCTCGGGGCCGGCGCGGGCTGCGCTCGGCGCGGAGCGGGGGCGGGCTCTGTAATGGAAAAAACAAATATCAGCGGCGGGCGCGCGGAGGGTGAGAGTGCTCGGAAATATTTCAGGGCTCGCTCTGAGTGGGATTTCTTGTAACGTTACGTTTTCGGACGTCGTTGAATAAGGAATGTTTCGGATAATTGTATTTTTTTATTAGAATCGTATATCTCTTTGTGTTCGGTAGACGCTGTCGTTTCTCGATGTGTATATTTTCGTAGGCTCGTGAATTATAAACAACCGTCCAGCGGGTCGTCCTGTCCAATGAGGCTCCGCTAGTTATTGCTGAACTGAGTAATTTCGTTGTTGTCCTCCTTTCACTAGGTACCTAGTAGATAATATAATATCAACTGCCTCTACCTTATTGTTGTATTACAAAAAATTAAAAATAAATAATATTATTTGCAAAAGCAATCACAAAATCATCGTAACCTATATACCTACTTACTATACTTCTAATTAACATTAATACTATTATCTTTTGGATTCACTAGGTACAATAGTTACTTAGCTACTTTTACAACAAAATACTTAGATACTTGCTAAAAGACAAAATACCTGTACGTACATACATATCGCTCGATAAAAATACCTAACATTATTCGTCAGATTGCACTTAGATGCACTGCGGTCTCGTGTGCCTGAAATATCTTTATCTATAAATAATAAAATAATTGATAGACCAAACAGAATATGGCATAAAGAAGCCTACGCTACGCCGGTAAAACTTCGCAGGGTATGCAAGGACGTCCTACAAACCTTTGGCCATCGACCTGAGTCCAGCCTCATGTCAACTGTATCGGATGTGTGTGCCCTCCAGACCATAACAGTAGCAAAAACCTTTATGCCGACCTACCTACCTGGCGCTGTCGAAAGTTCTGTTCCTGTGCTTCTCGATAGAGAAGTACCTACTTAGGTCAATTCCCAGCTCGGACCAGTTAAGAATTTAAAAATAATTAAATTAAATTCAGCGGTAGAGCTCCATCATAAAAAGCTCCAGTGACTACTACATGATGTGGTAGGAAAGTCAAGTCAAGTCAAAGGAAAGTAAATGTGGTAGGGGAGCATATGAATAAGCATGAAAGCAGTGCTCCCCTCGAATTGTTGCTGGTCTTCACAACAATGAATGCACCAACGCTACATCGACTACGTCGGTGGCACAAATTGTCACTTAAAGTAAAGGAGATTCATTCATCTACTAGAGTACAACCTGTGATACCTACTTACTAGTCATTGAATAAACATTGAAAGTTTGTTAGGTCGTACTTCTGCTTCGTCGCTACACTCTTGACGATCACCATCCATCGCCATTCCTCCCGGAGTGTAGCTCTTCGAGCACAGTGGTGGAGCGAATCAGGGAAAGCGGCTTCGGCTCGGTCAGTCCAGTGCATTGGTGACCGTGCTCCTAAGTCCTACCGTAGATGTAACCATGGTTAGCAAATATGGAGTTTGAATAATGGTAACTTTGAACTGAAAGTATAGATGTACCTACTAGTAGGTAGACTTTCTACACAGTTTCCACACTTTAGTACACTTTCAAAGGTGCTGTTCTTTGATGAACCTTTTTTTACTTTTATGGAAAAATATGGACAATAATGTTCTCATTTGTCAGAGAACAACTTACAACGACAAAGAACAACTTAGCTTCAAGCAAGCCTTCGCCAAAAGCCCAGTTTAAACATTAAATACACATCTTAAATATACGAACTAATAGGAGCAATGGTTGAAACGCTTTCAGCTGCTAATTGCTATAAAATGACAAACATTTAGCTGAAATTGATATTCTCCTCAGAGTGCAGAACTAACTGTATCCGAATCACTTGATACTAATTATCGTTATTAGTACCTACTATGACCGTATAACAGAAAGTCTTTATAAATATATTTTCGATGTAATAGCAGTACCTACTTATTAATGTTAAATTGTAAAGCTACTCGTTTGTCCAGAAATCTTCGCGTGATGGAGTAACAAACATCCATTGTAATTTCAACATTTATTCATACATCTTCACAAAGTAATATAAAGTTAATACCTTTATGATATTAGTACTCAAGTAATATTTTTTGTAGTCTCATAAACATTTTCTTTTTTATAACATTTTACCTAGGTAGGTAAATGAACGTGTATCTCTGTTTGACTCTGGCTGTCAAAGCGAGTTTAAAATGCAATTAACGTAAAAATATAAACGCGAGGCGCGCCGGCGGCGGCGGCTGTATAATAATATATCAACATTAATATTTTAATATGAAACAGAGCATCAAAGCCTTTCACAAAAAGTTATATTAAAGCTACGGTTGAATTATTCCTCCTCGCCACAGCAGACATGCGACGATATTTCCATACCTAGTTTTAACAGAATATTATAAACTTTTCTACACTCAATGAGTGTGTTAGTTAAAATGCCAGATCAGTGAAACCAGATTTGTTTTACCAACACAAGAATAATCGTTTGTTAAATAAAATATTGAACTTCTTTTCAACTTCCTTATCAGCTGTGCATTTGCTAAGACAGACGAGAATTCGGTATAAATGCTTAAAAAGCAATACGTGTAGCTATGGTAAAACTTGAAGTCTATCATCCACTAGTCGAATAGTAATAACTATACTATAGGTTTTGACTTAGTTAGCATAGATTTGAATAGAAGAAAACGGAATTTTATAAGTTATGCACCTATACTAAATCCAAGTCACAAATCTTTTTTACCTTATTAAAGACCTATAAAAAATTACCTAGCTTTAAAATACCTAATAAAAATTATAATTAACTTTTTCTTAAATTAATGAAAATAAATTTAATTAATAACCTTAGAACAATTAGATACCTATACCTAGTTAATATAATATATTTTGAATAACATTTTATAGAAAACAATACATAAATTCAAATAAATAAGTTATGAAATTACATGCATTTTCAACCCTCATTACTATTTTGTTTCTTGGTAAACAGTGCACGTTGAGCATGGCTTTAGTATAATTATGCAGAGTTTTTGTAATTAAACATTGTTGAGCTAAGAGCGCCAGAAAATAATCTGAGATAGGTAATGGGTTTCTATATGAAACGCAAGTAGTATTTTATTGATAAAATTAAAACAAGGTTCACACAGTAGCTTGACTGCATGCGGGAGACATAGCATTAATGACGTACAAGTATCTGTTGTACCATTAAGTGTAAATTGTGTTTTTTAAACCTATAGTCCAAATATCTGGGTTTTTCATTTACATCCTATAATTCACCGGTTCTTCAGGAATCAGCAAAATAAATTAAATATCGACAGCGACGGTCGTTTACCGCGGTCGCAAGTCTGCGGCGTCGCGCTGTCTGCTTCACGCAGTTTAATATGAAGCGAGACAACGGCGCAGCTTCACTTGCTGCTTTATTAAAAAAATCTACTTTCTCTTGTACCTGCCGCCCTCGGCCCTCCCGCCTGACCCTCCTCCTGTCGCAGGCTCTGGTCTGAGCTAGCATAGACTTTTACTGAATGCCTACCAGCATGCTTATGAAGGTTGATACTCGTAGATTGAAGAATAGAAGACATGTAGTTGTAAATTAAGTAGCAGAGCTCCTCATGTTAGAAGCTCGCCCGGACCCACTAACAGTGTAGATTCTACTACCAAGCACTACTGCAGTGTACTATCATAACCTGATCTGGTTGTTGTTCCGTCAACTACTAGTAGGTATCTACTTAAGATTTTCCTCTTAAGGCCACCTGATCTGGAAAAACGGCATTTGTAAAATAGTTATTGTGCTATAAATGTGGTGTGGGGATTTTTTAACCTATTTATAGAATCAAAATTAGCCCATTATTTTAGCAACCGTAACTCTCGGACCTTACGAAATACGATGTAGTTTGGCGACATAAATACGCATTGTGGTAATACTTTGCATAAAAAATGTTGTCTTATAAAAAGTAGATAAGTATACCTAACCTATCTAGTATTTTATCGTAATCGAAAACCCTACAGACTTTCTTGGGAATTATAGCAAGTTTTTATACAAGAAATAGTATAATAGTGTAAAGCAATAAAATACGTGCCCATTACATCGGTAAGCCCTGATGTACAGACACGAGTGGCAATATGGCAGCCCTCCACGAGTGGCTACCTCCCTGCTGCTACCTCTACCTCTACCTACCGCTACCAAGTGCCGCTACTACGGCGCGCTCGGCTGCGGAAGGAATTTAGATTAAAAATACCTGCTTTGTCACAAGCACGCCTGAAGCCGGCGTATTCCGCATATTCGGCTCACTGTTACTATGGGGACAATTGTATTGTTTAATGTTCGTTGTATACCTACTTAGATAAGTTTTACAATTGTGTAAATTAGCAATTACATCGTTTTGGAGTGCCCTTTGTAGATAATACAGCACTGCTTATTACAAAACTTAGTTTTGTTGTCGTTGCCAATTGAAAGTAAATATATATATATATATATATATATTCTCATTATGTAATCGTCTATCTAACGAGGTTATCGAGGATACTAAAATATTTATGATGCATGAGGCTCATCTATTAAAGTTTTGCAAGCTTACTCAGCTTTCATACCACACTAGGCAGAAAGTCGTGAGTTTACAGTTGTAATACAAGTTAAAATAATATATTTTTTTAAATAGCAACTGTTCTGCTTGGTGTTAGGTCCACTCTTTTTGGTATAATTAACTTACTGACACTGTGGGCGTGTTGAAACGTGCGGAGCGATAAGGTATCTTTAACCATTTGAGGCCACTTTTGTCTCCTTAATTACCTACTCAAAATCTATTTAACATTAAAACGTGATATTTGGTTTAGGTGCATACGAGTATCTCCCGCAAGCAGAGCTTCAAATGTTACCACGCCGCTTAGGTACACTGGCGAAATTTTTTGAGCAAGTAGAGTGATAATAAATGATTTTTCTTCAAGAAACATACTTTTACTAAGCCAATTAATTAACCACATCCTTATTAATACATCATATCATCTCCCCAGCCCCTGAATATCTGGGTACCCGGGGCTGACGTTGTATTGGCCGATGGGCATTGCAAATGTTCGTACTGTCGTTCATACTGTAAAAATGTCAAGGTATATATATTATTAGGACGAATTATTGGAATAAATATTTTAATTGTAGAAAAAAAAATTGTATACCTACCTACTGTACCTAATTAGTTTCGAATGTCTAAGTAACTCAATCATTTTAAGATCAAAACCATGTATGTACCACATTCTGGCAAATAAATAATGATTTGATTTAACCTATGGATGCACTAGCTGTTTTTCAATATTTGAGTATTTCTCTTTATATTCTAAGTAAGGTATTTGCATATATTCATCACTTACCTTAGTACCTACTCATAACACAAATTACTTTGGGGTTGGATGGCGAAGTGTGTACCTATTGTCCTAAACATTAATATTCACAAAAAGTAATGATATCAAAACATAAATGTGCAAATGGGAGCCCAATTCAATATTACACATGTCGTATGTCGTTATCTATTTTGCCCACAAAATAAATTATATCTAAGTGGGTGCCAAAGAGCTAGAATACATTGAAGCTTAAGATTTAAGTTGGCTAGTGTCAAACAGCAAAGTTATGCTCTTCTCTTTCTATAGGTATTTAAATCCGTTAGGACTTACCTCAAAAAATCGCCGGCAATCCTAAGCCTTGCAGTGAGGAGCAGGAGGTGACGCATTAGCGGAAAGCGCGGAGAGTGATTGTTGTAACCCATGACTTTATCCGTGTCATTAGTACTAATCCAATGGATTTCTACCCTGCCTTAGGTATACCTAATCTATACTTATAATAAATCTGTAGAGAGGTCAATTCTGTACATGAAATATATTTCCAAAATAACTATCAGGGGGTGATTAGTGATCGATACTGATGCCAAAAATGCAATCAGTAAAATTTTTGTCTGTCTGTCTGTCTGTCTGTATGTTCTTTATAGAAACAAAAACTACTGGACGGATTTTAACGAAACTTGGTACAATTATTCTACATACTCCTGGGCAGATTATAGTATACTTTTCATTACGCTACGATCAATAGGAGCAGAGCAGTGCAGAGAAATGTTGAGAAAACGGGAGAAGTTACTCAATTTTTTAAGCTTCCGTCGCGTGTACAGCCTTAATGGTTAAAGCTATATAGAAATCATGTATCACGGAAATGTTCTCCTTAAAATTATCTATAAAAACACAACAGCATATATATGTCTATCTTTTATGGTTGACTCACAATAGCATGTGTAACTCCCGATAGCTTAGCAGTTCGGAGCTTTCTAATTAAATTTGTCTACTCTTATGTTTATAACACTCATCACCCATCCCTAACTAAAAAAGTTAACATTATTACCTATTCAATAAAAAAAGAATCATAAAAATCGGTAAAGAAACACCAAAGTTATACAAGAAATACGCTAAGCCATCGCGCGTGCATACTAATTCATGCTATATAGATTATTTTTGTGTAACGGTTGCCGCGCTCGGCGCGACTCGCGAGGGGGGGGGGGGGGGGAAATAAAGAAGTGCAGCCTTAATGAGTAGGGTTGGGGTAGGGTAGGGTAGAGTAGGGGTAGGGTAGGGGTACTGTAGGGTAGGGGTAGGGTAGGGGTAGTGTAGGGGTAGTGTAGGGTAGGGGTGGGGTAGGGCAGGGGTAGGGTAGGGTAGGGGTAGTTGAAAGTTTACAACGACTTTCACGCGAACGAAGTCGCGGGCGTCCGCTAGTTCAAAATAAATTTCTTCATCTTCACATCCCTAGGAGTAGGAAAAGCCTGTATTTCTTAAAACCCTAGATTATAAAATGTCGGTGATAGCAAAATGGATAAAAGAGTGTTGATTGCTTTACGGAGTAGTTAACATTCAGTTAGACAATCAGTCAACATTTTTCATTTTCTTTTTGAGAGATAAATTATTATTATTACATTTCAATGTTCAGTAGATGATTTATTGATATGTATAGGTACTTGGACATAATAAGCATCAGGTTATTTTTATACTCCAGTGCTTGGCCAAGCCATTGAGAAATCGGGCTTCAGTTCCACCATGCTATCGAGAATTTGTCTGAAGAAGGAAACCCACAGTCAATCCTAAGACCTCATGGTCCGAAGTCAAGTAGGCCAACTCGCAACACCACCAAGACAACCTTAATCCGTTATTTACTTAAATTATAAAATTACCATCTATATTATTATGTATGTGACGTTTACGAAACGAAGAGAAGTTACAGCTTCTGTATTGTTGAGGTGAGGCAATAAGTAGCTATAATGACCCTCCCCCGTTAGTCTTAGCAAGGTGCATAGAACTATTTACGTATGAATTCCCGTTGTTTGATAAGTAAATGTCTTATATATAATCAACTTTTTAACTCACGGTTAATGATAAAATAATAAGTAAATGTCTAATATATAATCAACTTTTTAACTCACGGTTAATGATAAAATAATAAGTAAATGTCTAATATATAATCAACTTTTTAACTCACGGTTAATGATAAAATAATAAGTAAATGTCTAATATATAATCAACTTTTTAACTCACGGTTAATGACAAATACATTTGAAGGCTTTAGTCTTCCGGCATTCGTCTTGACACAAAAAACACAATAAAAATAGTGTTAATAAAAACAGCAGCGACTTTCTCGCCGAGTTTTCTTGCCGTCATTTCAAATGTAAGTGTTTTTAGTGTAGCTTGTTTACTGAATTGTGTTTTTCTGAAAAACACTAAATATGAATTTGCTATAAATGTCGAACCAAAAACGTTACGTAAAAATAATTTAATTTAAACACCATTCCTTGTAACAATGATTCCTGCCGAATGTTGAAATAGCTATTCGATTGTTGAAACAGCTAGTCGTGATACAATAATTTGAGCGGCTCACGTCGTGCGAGTCTGTCGACACGAACTTAAGCAAATAAAAGCGTATAATAACAAAAATATCCCATTAACACGGCGCGGAGGTGCTAAGCGATGATTTTTAATAAAAAATACACCCCTGCTTTAATATCGGTTATGCCTTAGGGTATCTCTTTTACAACCCCTACCGGAATGACTTATGAGCCTAACAGTATTCACAGAAAAATAACTCTTACAGTCTTTTAAATACAACACATTATTTATAGTATTATACAGATTTCGGTATTTTTGTCATCGAAACATTTTACAAGCCAAAATCATCTCTATGTAAAGGCATAAAAAGTTGCTTGTGCGTTGACGGTAGAGACGAGTAAAGCCGTGTTCACACTGAGCGTAAGTGTAACGCATTGTAGCCGTAAAACCACGCGTAGTTTATTATAAGTTAATACGCGCCCGCACCCGCCTTAGCGGGTAACTTGTCATACAACCTAGTGCAAAAAATACACACACTTTACATTCATTAAAAATATGTAATGTAATTTATGATAAGTACCTACATTGAGAATTTTCGTATCTTTGAATACCTATATTTTCAATTTCATGCAGAGTATTGTTACTGCTACGATTCATACGAGTAGTTTCTCAAATTCCAGGAACGTTTGCAATATAATTGTTTCTGGAATAGGAAGAGGAGAGGTCTTAAATTTAAAGATGGGTACCTATCTATAAATTTAAGAACTCTCGCCTCGAGAAACTTAAAGTGAAACTAGCTCTCACTCAAATTAAACAGTAAATAGCGAAGTTAAAATTGGCACTTGAACCTTTGAACTTGCTCCTGTGTACTTGAGTAACAATTCTTTTGATAATTTAGGTGCCATATGTTATGTAAACAGCCTTATGCTGATACAAATACCGTTAAATATTAAAAATATATGTTCCATTTATTTGCTCCGCAGTGTACGGCACCCCAGTCGAGGTCTATTGTAATAAACTTACACGGTTTTTAACTCGACGGCCCGCGTCGGGCCCAGCCGTTCCTCGTGCCCCGTGCCCAGGGCCCGGGCCCCATGCCGAGTGCCCACAATGGGGAACAGTGACTCGCTTTGTTTAATCTAAGTCAACTTCGTGTTAGTCAGCATTCATCGATTTGCATAATGACCATCTGAACTTCATCGCTGTATTGAATAGATGTTAAAGTAAAAGCAGGAGTCATCGTGAAATATCGTTCTAGTCTTTGATAGGGGAGATGACTTCTCTGGGACCTGGGTTCGATTTCAGACTACGGTCAATTTTGGAATTCGTATTTTTTAAGTTGGCACCAACCGGATCTAGTCTTGAGTCTTAGCGATTGTGCATGCAATGACACAGCACTAAGCAATATTTTGTTTAGGTACGATGTCACGTCAGTACAGGGGTATAAATTATCCAACCTATTATAAGTTGGAGAAATTACTATACCGACAGCTACTCATTATACTGACATTTAAAAGTAGATGAGTTAATTGTCAAGCAAACTTTTCGTTTTTTTTTTTTAATTCTTTACAAGTTAGCCCTTGACTACAATCTCACCTGATGGTAAGTGATGATGCAGTCTAAGATGGAAGCGGGCTAACTTGTTCGGTGGAGGATGAAAATGCACACCCCTTTTGGTTTCTACACGGCATCGTACCGGAACGCTACATCGCTTGGCGGTACGTCTTTGCCGGTAGGGTGGTAACTAGCCACGGCCGAAGCCTCCCACCAGCCAAACCTCAACCAATTAAGAAAATCTCAAAATGCCCAGCCGGGGATCGAACCCAGGACCTCCGTTTTGTAAATCCGCCGCGCGTTCCACTGCGCCACGGAGGCCGTCAAAAAATAGGAAATAATTCGTTAAACAAGAAATAATTATTGAAACTCAGACTCGCGACACCATCATTTTTAGATAGCAATTAATTATAGTTAGATATAGATGATAATTTTAGTGAGAATTCAGTACCTAAATATATTCAAAGATCCAGAATATCTACTTAACAATCCATACGCACACACACAACTTTCTTTATATTTTTGAGGTAGGTATATAAACGAGAAAATTATTATTTGATTATTTTCAAAATAGATTACAGAATAAATAAATTCCAGGTTCCTATTGTCAAAGTGCTTCTTGAAGTGTAATCCAGGTTTAGAGTTGTTCTCTGAAATGAAACCAGATGAGAAATTCGAAATTAATAAAATGTGTAGCGCGGAGGCGACGCGCCGAGTGTTTCATAGCGAAATGAATATTTCTTCCCGTTAAATCGTTTCCCGCATAAACTTGACGAAAACAGTGATGTACCTTTCCTTCCGCAAATTTGTATATCGATAAAAATATTAAAGAAACAAGTGATAAACAATCGTTTACAGGTCACTTCGCAGGGATACTTTTGCTGGGAACATATCACGCTTTGTCTCTTGTCTTATACTTTCCCTAACAACCATACCTATCAGCAGTGTTCCTTAGTACTTTCCTGGAGTGATATGTGGGAACCCATACATTACTTTTATTTCACTTACTCTAATTTTTCAGGACATATAATCTGGAGTAGGTGTGTACATGTTATTTCTGGTTGGCTTATGATTTTCGGTTTATAAGATGAAATGATGTAATGTTTGAAAATAACAATATCTGTACGCATACGCGGTCGATTTGAAATGTGGAAATGTTGATGGGCAGTCCTAGAGTCGGTCTATCGAGTTCGAGTTCGAGTTCGACAAGTTCTGCCAGAATATACAACATGAGGTAGGTATAGAAGAGCAACCGTTTAGCTGTAAGCATGACTGTTGTGAGGCGTCCTTCCTCGGACGATCTCCATCACAGACAGCTCCTATGACATGTACGTAACCTAGTTTCACTATTTCTATCGACAATCCTCAGCGGGCACGTCCCTCGCCTACGCACCGGCCCGTAAGAGCTAAGCGCTGTTCTCCCCGGAGAGCTAATATATTGTTATTTGCGCCCCCTCACCCCCGCCCGCCCTGGCCGCGCACGTGGTACCTACCCGCGCTAGCACTAGAAATAGGGAATTATGGACTACGCATAACTTTAATTATATTTTCATATACTTCTTAACTATGGCCGTCTAAATACTAAATTCGGCTTTACTTAACATATTCAAAGTTAATACATTAACAAATATACATACAATACCTGCAGTGTAAGGTAATTACTTTACCTCTCTTTAGTGAAAACTTAAATTAATTTAAATAGGTACGTGCGCTAACGACAAACAGATCCAGCAGTCATTATAATAAGCCCACGTATGTGGGAATGTCGGAGTAAGTTTTTTTTTTATTTATTGTTAACAAGTTAGCCCATGACTACAATCTCACTTGTTGATGCAATCGAAGATAAAAACGGGCTAACTTGGTAGGAGAAGGATGAATATCTACACCCCTTTCGATTTCTACACGACATCGTACCGAAACGCTAAGTCGCTTGGCGATACGTCTTTGTCGGTAGGGTGGTAACTAGCCACGGCCGAAGCCTCCCATCAGCTAGACCTGGACTAATTAAGAAAACCTCAATCGTCCCAACCGGGGATCAAACCCAGGACCTCCGTCTTGTAAATCCATCGCGCATACCACTGCGCCACGGAGGCTGTTGAAAAGTGAAAAGTAGCTTGTGTGCTGTATCAGTCTAATATCTGTACCTGTACCTAAGTAGGTACATGCGGATTCCCAAATATTTTGCTGCGTAAGAACCTTCTACGAACTATTAGAAATGATATAAATGATATTAGTTTAGATGTTCATTTTAGAGTCTTGTAGTCTTGTATTGGTACAAAATATTGAAAAATAAAAATATATGATGATGATTATGTAAAGCCACAAACTGAGAACTATTAAAGCTATTGTGACAGCTGAAAGTTTGTCGGTACAATTACCATAGATAAGTACGGTAACCAATTATGTAATTTAAACCGTGGTGGCTATGGAAGAGTTGAGGTTTCAAGGGTCCAAATCTTTAGATGGGACTAAAGTCTCAACCCTTAAGTCTCTTAAGCCTCTCAGAGATGCCGACTCAACAATTAAATTCAATTCTTCTGCGAGACGACTTCATAAACATACGCACAAGTAACATCTATCTCTACAGCTATACCCAAAGCATCGCCGCGACTTTCGCCGCGATATGGTGGCCGCGTCGGCACGGCATAAATCAGCAGTAATGCAGTTTGAATTATGTGTTTCGGTAATCGGCAGTTTGTATTCCGCACCGGCGGACCTCCTCCCGCCGCCCGCCGCCCGCCCTCCCGCGGACTACGGCGGAAAATGTTTACTAGCCCTAGTGAAACATTGTAGTGTTACTAGTAGTAGCAATAGGGCTCTTATAGAAAAATATCATCGGTAGAACTGCTATGACGTTGAACTATGCTGCCAATAGACGGCTCATTATTATAAAGACTTTATGATGATGATGAAAAGACGTATTTCTTCTTCTATCTGTTGCATCTTTAAAGATATTGTTTCTGGTGAAATTACAGGCAGACTAATACTCGGAGGTATCAGCATACATCTCACATTCACACATGCACACAGCACACGTGCTGTGTGCATGTCTTTTGAGGTCTCTATCATTGGCCTACACCATACAATAGTTTCACTTCTATATTGATCAAGAAGTAATTTATTTGTACTTACTTTTATGACACAAAATAGAAAGACCATCATAACAGACAAACGCTGATGAAAATCCGATAAGCCAATCCGTAGAACTTTATCGGATTATCGTCGTAGGTACGAGTATACAGATACAGAGGCATACACGTCAAACTTGTAACCTCTCTGTTTTACGAGTATGTCGGGGTTAAAAAATTATATTATAAAAAAAAACTCAAAATACTGTATATGGGTAGCGGTCTCCGTGGTTCGGAAATAAATAAAAATGTGTACATAAGCCGCGCTGGTCGTAAATCAGCCGTAATGCGGCGGAAATTCAGCGCCGTAAGCGGCACTTTGTATTCACGCGCTGCAGAGGCTTAGCGGCGGCGGCGGCGGCGGCCTGTGCGTTGGCGGACGGCGGCACATGCGGCTGTATGTGGTGTTCGAACCCTGGGCCGGGTCCCGGGATACTCACTGAGCTTTCTTCTAAGATATTTTCGGTAAAAAATCTCAGCCCGGAGCTGGTAAACGTTGGTTATGTTACGCCTCCGAGACTTGGTGAGCACGCTAATACGTCGGACCTGGTCATGGTGCAGCGTAGTGGTTCAAAACTCCGTACTTATCCTTTAAGGAGGGAGGCCTGCGCTGAGTGCTGACTAACTTAGCCCGGCGTGGTCAGTATCAGTCATAACTTTGTAATGGGCTTATCTAGCCCATTGCCAACTTCGCAACTCGTTGAGCTATGTCGGTGACTTTGATTCTTCTGCGGATCTCCTCATTTTTGGTTCGATCACGCAGAGATACTCCTAACATAGCTCGTTCCATCGCCCGCTGTGTGACTCTGAGCCTTCTTATGAGGCCCATTATAGTTAGCGACCAAGTCTCGGAACCATAGGTCATCACTAGGCAACACGCACTGTTCGAAGACTTTTGTCTTCAGGCACTAAGGAATATCGGACGAAAAGATGTTGCGAAGTTTCCCGAATGCAGCCCAGCCAAGTTGGATTCGGCGGTTCACCTCTTTCTCGAAATTGGACCTACCTAACTAGATCATATGTCCTAGGTATATGTATGTACCTATCCGTGTACAATTTCGAGTGCAGCGTTCTCAACTATAACTGGGTGAAGCGAAACATGAGCATTACACATTATTTTCGTTTTGGCCATGTTCATTTTCAGGCCTCCTTCTTCACATGTGGAGAAACTATTATCTAGTTTACAGATTTCTAATATAGGGCATACGGACATGACCAAACTGTGTGTCCGAAGAAGAATCCTTATTGAATACGGAATCATGAGAAGGAAAAATTCAAACAACTTTTACATTGTATTGATATTGATTTATTGAGATGTATGTTTTACCATGTCCTATCTATATGAACATGTCGAGTGCGATGCGCTGACAGGCGCGTGGCACGAGGCGCGTCGGTTCAGTAATTGTTTCTAGCGCACACTGCTCGTCGCTCGGGCATCCTACAGGCGCGTGCCGAAGACAGCTGGTACGCGCCGCTTGGGGCCCGCCGATGATGCCGATGTTCAACAGTTATAGAGCCCGCGAGATATATCTCATTTTATGAAGGCTGAAAGTTTATTAATCTTTGCTCCTACCATAGATTAAGTACGGTAGGCAATTATGGAGTTTGAACTGCGTTGGCTTTGGAAGTTAGCAGGGCCCACACTCTAAATCGTTCAAATATAAAGCGGATTTTAATATTTTCCTACAAATAACAACAGAATTAACGCAGGCTTTGGTTCTACTACTATCACATTATGACGTAATGCATTTAAAATCACACATAAACATACAGGTAACAGGTCAGAGCTGTAAGGTCGCAAGTTGTTAAAGCGGAAGCTCTGACAACTTTGTGTCATCATCTTATCTGCGACAAGTTAAAAATAAATGAATAATATAAAAAGCTAAAAGAACGCTGATTTACTGTTGTAAATCTCACGTATGTATATTCAGATTTTATTATTGGGTTTTATATAAGTACTAGCGGACGCCCGCGACTTCGTCTGCGTAAAATTCGATGTCAATTTTACTACTACCCCCTAACCTAACCTAACCTACCCTACCCCTACCATACCCCTACCCTATCACTACCCCAACCCTACCACTGCCCCAACCCTACCCCTACCCTACCCCTACCTTACCTATACCCTACCCCAATCCTACCCGTACCCTCCCTGTACCCTATCCCTTTCCTACCCCTATCCCACCCGTACCCCTATCTCACGCCTATCCTACCCCTACCCTGCCACTTCCCTATCCTACCCGTACCTCTACCCTACCACTACCGTACCTCTACCCCGACCCTACCACTACCCTAAACCCGGCCCTAAACCTACCCTACCCCTACACTACCCCTACGCTTCCCTACCCGTACCCTAACCTACCCTGTAACTTCTCTATCTTACTCCTACCCTTAGCAAAATCGGTCCAGTCCTTCGAGAGTGGTGGTATGACCAAGAGAAATAGAGACTTCTATGCTAATAATATAAAGAGGTAAAGTTCGTGTGGTTGTAGGAGGTAATCTCTGGATCTACTGGACCGATTTGGAAAATTGTTTTACCAATAGAAAGCTACGTTATTTGCGAGTGTCCAAGGCTATGTTTGATCTCCATATTCACACGGGAACGGGAACTACGTAAATGAAAGCGCCGGGCGTCATATAGTGGAATTTCTGCGTCTTTTAGAAATTTTGTATTATCTCCGAAACTATTTAAGTAATTAACATACTGTAAAGGGCAAATCTTATCTCCATAATACCCTTGTGATTATTAAATAATTTATTTTAATAAGGATTAAAGTTTAGTTGTATAAATAATGACGTAAACCTAAGTATATAAAATTAATAATTTTTAAAACATAAAAGATACTATATCTGCTAATATATAGAAGATAGATATATGGTGTCGCGGACTTTTTTGTAGAACTTTTAAAGATACATAAAGTCTCCATACATTAATTTCAATTTTACACAATGGTTAAGGCAGCGCATGCGAATAAGTCTGTATAAGAGGATTTTCAGTCCGACCTGTATGACAAAAACTGTGATAATATAAAATATAAAAATAAAATATAACCTATAGCACTCCCCGATAATGTAGCATTCTACTGGTGAAAGAATTTTTACAATCGGACCAGTAGTTCCGAAGATTACCCCATTTAAAAAATGTGACAAACTTACAAACTTACAAACTTTACCTCTTTATAATATTAGTATAGATGTGTGCACAAAGTTACACAGATTATACTTGAGTATTTTATATAATTTTATGGATAATTAGATAAAACTGTAATTACTAAACTTAAGCGAATGGGTTCCAAGTGGAACGTACACTGTACAACTCAAAGGTGCATCTAATAGTAACTTGATTGATGTTTATTACAGGGGGGCATTTCATTTGACCCCCGCACCCCAACCCAGCGATGTCATCCAATAAACCACAACCAAACTCTATCGTCTACATATCAGAGGCTATTTTCGTATGTTTTTGATTGAATTGCATGCAAATGTATCGTTGGAGTTTTAACTTTAGGTGGGTTCGAATGTTCACGTGAGAATTCTTTATGCAATGAGCAGATATTGATGTAATCGCATTTGACGCGCGCAGCACGGTGAATGTTTCATTACAGTTACCTTTGTGACGCGGATACAGTTTGCGATTCAAAGGGGAAATGTATTCATTCGATTAAACGTTATATTAATTTTTATTTGAAGTAGTTATAGGAATGCAATTTGACAATGCTACTAGCGAGGGGCTGTGATATTTAATTAGTAAATAGTAAATACGTTTTCATTAAATATATTTAGTGTTATGTGATTTTATTACAACCGTAATACATTAATTAAAGATTAGGTATAGTTAATCAAGAGAAGCTAGAATAGTTTTTTTTAAGTAACTAGCTGAGAACCACGATTTCACCTGCGTAGTTCACGTTCCCGTAAGAATACGGGGCTAAAATATATGTATAGCCTATAACACTCTTTATTTCAAGTGGTAGAGAAGAATTTTACCAAATCGGTTCAGTACATTCAGAAATTACCGCCCCTTTTAACACCATAAACAAAAGTCAAAAGTCCAAAGTCAATATTCATTTATTTCAAATAGGCTTAGTTTACAAGCTCTCTCGAAACGTCAGGTTATAATATTAAACTTAAGATAATGGTGATAATAATTATTCGAAAATTTAAAACTTTAACTATTTATAATATTTATAGTATTAGAGTAGTAAAGATAATCGTATTTTTCATAAATCCAAACTTTTAAGCTTAGACTTAGACCTAAGATGAAATATAATAATTTTATTAATTAAATAGTTTTCACCTATTTGGTATGAGGACATCTTCTAAATAATAAAACCACACCAACTGACTATAGGTACTGTACGTATATAAACTTGTTTTATTATATATTAAAATTAAATTAAATAATACTTATATTAATATCAACGTAGTTTATGTTAACGTATCGCACCTTTTATTCTACAACTTATATTCTCACGCCAATTTTAATGTATAATAAAACAAATTTACCGAACACCCCGCGACGTTAATTGTAACACAAAGACACACAGACGAATCAATTCGACGTCAGCGCACACAGTCGCCCGCCCGCCCGCCCGGTGGGCGCACGCACTAATGTGTACTTGATTCGACGGAAGAGGGTGCGACCTAGGCTACAACTCGCGACAGAACCAGTCTGGGGTAGTATTGCCACCTTGCTAATTTCTGTCACCGAGCAGCAATGCTGTGTGAGGGACGTGATTGTAGGTGTAATTACAGCCACATGAGGTTTTTTACGCCTCAGGTTGGTGGGCACATGGTGACACTTTGTAGTATGTGTTCCTATAATTTGCTTATACTGGCTTAGGTAGTTTTGCCAAGAAAATCGCTTTCGACCAGATGTTTGCTTTTTCTATATTTATTTAAAGTTTACCGTTGCGTACAATAGCGTTGCGTGCAAATACTTAAACTTAAATTTTACCTAATGACAAACTGCTGATTTTGTTACTGACTTATTCTAAGTTTAAGGTTTCTTTAAACCACCATTTCCAGTGAGAATACAAGGTTGATACTCGTGTGTAGCCTACAGCGATAATGTAGGATTTTAATGGTGAAAGTATAGTTCAAAACGGTCCAGTAGTTTCAGATCCTATGCAATGCTAATTGCGATTTACTAACACAAAGAAGACAACATCATTTTTAGCCCTTGACTGCAATCTCACCGAAATTGTAAGTGATTATGCAGTCAAAGATGGAAACGAGTTAACTTGTTAGGAGGAGGATGAAAATCCACACCCCTTTCGGTTTCTACACGACATCGTTCCGCTAATGCTAAATTGCTTGGCGGTACGTCTTTGATGTACGGTGGTAACTAGCCACAGCCGAAGCCTCTCACCAGCCAGACCTGGACCAATTAAGAAAATCTCAATCGGTCTAGCCAGGGACCTCCGTCTTGTAAATCCACCGCGCTTACCACTGCGCCACGGAGGTCAAATACATTTTTTAAATCTTAATCTTAGATAAATACAACATCATATTGTATTTGTATTATTGTAAAAGTTTCACCGTTGTGCAGCGCACGGGCCAGCACGCCTTAGGGCAGCGTCACACCCGCTGTGTTAATGAGCTCGCGAACAGAACAGCAAACAGATATTAGAGGATTACCCGCCACGCGCGCGCCGCCGCCCGCCGCCGAACGCCACGCCACGCGCGGGACGAATTATCACAATATGCTGCAATTGGTATTTTAAACAATTGTTTTTCTAATCGGGAAGCTTTCACACCGGTTGAGCTAACTATATACCTACGAGTAGACAGCTGACTACTTGGGCTAGCATGTAATATATTCTGTGCGGTGTGAGTGATTGATACTAATTGTGTCTTGCCTGGCCTACATCCTTTGACAAGGCACTACTTCCCAGATCCTGAAAGTTTAATAATATATTCTCAAACACAGTGTCCTAATTGACCTACCATGAGTCTGGTTGGATCCATCATCTTGGTTTATGTGTCCTAGTTTGCTACACATAGCACAGCAAAGCTTAGCTAATTTGTTGTGCTACGTACCTGTATGGAATGGTATTTTTTTTTCATTTTAAATTTCAGCCAAATCGCTGCAAAATTGACATAGTTTCATACAAACTTTCATCCCCTATTTTATCCCATTGGAGGTAGAATTGATCAAAATCCTTTCTTAGCGGATGCCTACGTCATAACATCTACCTGCATGCCAAAGGGGAATGTCCACCAGCCCATACAACTTTGGCCCAAGAAACCCAGTTACGCCCCCCCATAAAAGTATATGGAGATGATAATATGATGTATAAATAAGGATTTGGTTAAATAATTTTTTTAATAAAAGTTTGCTAGACATAAAAAAAAAATATTTTATTTTATCACTCTCACTGCTCAAAAAGTACACCGGAGATGAAGTAACATTAAAGCTGTACATGAATAGATTTATTGTTTTATGTAACCAACAAGCTTAACAAATAAATCAATAAATGAAACAACCAACCAACCAGCCAGTGGCGTGCATATGGTTGTCGATCAGGGTATGCACTAGTAATAAAATTAAGCAAAGTGGAAAAATCTGTATTTACTAATGAAGACAACTCTTAGGATATGCAGTACTTTAATGCATGTATGAAGTGCAGGCCACTACTTGGAGGCCATTGGATCAGCTTCTACTAGAAGAAATTATTGTAATGATGTTAACAATTGTAAATTATAATATTGTATTACTTTTCTAAAAAAGAGTGACTGTTGAGTTTCTTGCTGACTCTCCTCAGCAGAACTTGTCTTCCTATCTGGTGATGAGGTTTGTCTGTCTGTCTGGAGATGGACAAATAGTCAACCTTGTTATTTCAAAAGTGCTTGTTTGCAAAACCAAGGCTTAGTTTACAAGCACTGTAAATAAATGAATTTACAAATGTATTACAGCGAGGAAAACAACATTGATTTGGAGTGTTTGTCGCTATTACATAATTATTTTCCGTTCTTCAGTTGAGCAAGATGCTGCTTTATCAGTCGTTTTCCAGCAATTTTGACAAACTTGGGATGACTCTGGATAACTGAAATAGTAATAAAATATGAAAATCCAGCAAATAATTTAATCAGAGTTTTAAAATTGGTTTACTTAGTGGATTTAATAATGTTATGTTATTCCACAATTTATTCGTCGTCATCATCAACCCATATTCGGCTCACTACTGAGCTCGAGTCTCCTCTCAGAATGATAGGGGTTAGGCCAATAATCCACCACACTGGCCCAATGTGGATTGGCAGACTTCACACACGCAGAGAATTAAGATAATTCTCTAGTATGCACAATTTATTACTGTTTTAAAATTGGTTTAGGGTGTGAAAATGTAGCAAACTGACATACAAACTCACAGTTCACATTTAATATTAATCAGGAAAGTAGGATAAATATACTATAATACTTCTATGCACTAAATATTGCTTGAACAAACCATCAACAATGCAAGAAAACCTATGTGCTGTCCTACATCTGACTAGATGTTATGCCTTCTACGCCAGTAATTACACAGTAAATGTACTTTTTAATACAGCAATATTGGTTAGTCATAAAAATACACTGAGCGACACTTCAACACTTATATGGGAAACTACACTCTGTTGTGACTTGACACAATAACATGACAAAAATTATTAAAGTTATACATATTATTTCTTATGAATAATAATCGTTTTTCACATTAAAAATGGATCAAACATTATTTGTGCTGCCTGCACCTGCTGTGTACTTGTTTACGAGCATGTTTTAAACAGAATGTATTCGTATTTTCGTGACATTTTATTGACAATTGATGCCAACTATAATAATTTTAATATTGATATTAACATTGATTAATGCAGCGTAAATGTCCTCTTGTATTTACATCTGAGAGCTGAAATAAACTTGTAATTTTTCCGGTTCAGGGTCAACATTATTCGAATTTCGAATTTAACTTCGTGCAAGTTTTATTTATATTATAGCTGTGGTTTGAAAAATTATAATTCGGTTCAAAAAATACTGAAGGTAAACAGAAAACGGACAAAATCAGTAAATTAATTCAATGACATTATCTAAATAAATAAAATGAGAATGACATTGACAATTATTGACATCAACAGATTATCTGTCCAAAAGTCAAATCGATGTTGCCATACGAAACACGAAAAATCGAATAACTTCGTATCGATTTCTAATTGAATAATTTTATTACTAGATAACACGTCATTGTTTTCACCATCTTTTACACGACGCAATGGTTTTTATTGGTTTTCAATAATAAATAAAGTGATTCAAGAAGAAGGTTTATACAAGTAGTTTGTCATGATATTGCGTTTTCACCCGGACAAAATTGCGGACGCCTGCAATTTTATGTCAATGTATTATGTAAACATAATATATTATCTACAATATGTATACTATTTATACATACATAGAAATATATAGAATTTGATTTAGTTAGATCGGATGAAAGGAAAAAGTTATCGGAAGAAAGGGATTGAATATCAACTATTAAGACCACTTTGACCACTTATGTATATCAGCTTAGTATAGCTGTAGCTTGCGCGTTGGCCGATCGTGTAGCTAGCTTATATAGAGTATGGAAAAATTGCATAAAAAAACCGCATTGCACGTGCCGAAGTTACGGGCTTGCGCTACTACTCATATTATATATTATACTAGCTGACGCCGCGCGGTTTACCCGCGTGGTTCCCGTTCCCGTAGGAATGCGGAGATAATATATAGCTTATAGCCTTCCTCGATAAATGGGTTATCTAACACTGAAATAATTTTTCAAATCGGACCAGTAGTGCCTGAGATTAGCGCGTTCAATCAAAAACAAACAAACAAACAAACTCTCCAGCTTTATAATATTAGTATAGATAGTATTTAAATGGCGTAGTTGGTAATGTTTCGACGCAGTGATCCTATGTTCTTAATGTTATGCTCGATTATTATTATTATCCATTTAAATATCGATTAAACTAAAAAAATCTGTTGAGTTCTTAGTGGTTGGTTATTGCGAAAAATATAATAGGTACTTTGATATCAAGAAACGTTTTATAATGTCGACTATCCAATGGTTTTTAAAGAGTGAGGCAGATATTATTATCAAAAACATTATAATCTATTACAACTTTTGCTTTTCCAGGTGATTTTGTTGTAGAAAAAGATCGATTATTATTATTCGGTTAAAATATTGATTAAACCAAATAAATCACTTAGCTGGCAACACTGTTCATGTTCGTGTCTTCAAAAATGTCATACAACAACTATAATATTGTCAAATATCGTTGTGAAACTTATTTTTTGGGGAAAGTTATAGCAAACCGCTATGGATAAAGTAATTTATTCATTATTAAACAAAAATTATCAAGTATTTTTTAGTTTTATGTAAAGTGGGGGGCGAGGACGAAAGGTCTGGGCCGGGAATGGACATTCCCCTTTCAGCCCAATCCGTGCAGTGGTTTGGGCTGCGTTGATAGATCACTATGTCAGTCAGTCACCTTTGAATTTTTATATATTTAAACAAAAACTAAAGACATCCAGTACGCCCTGTATGCGACCAACGACATATCTAGTGAAGGCAAATTAGACTAATTGTCAACAAATGGCGGCGGTGTAGTCCCAGTTCCATCTCTTTCGTCCCAATAGGTATAACGAAAGAGATATCAATATTTCTTTTTATTATTTTAAAAGTTAATCCTTGACTGCATGTTAATGATGACGCATCTATTTCTGGTCGCGCTGCAATTAGTTGACTTTTGTGTATTTTCTCTAAACGAGATAATAAAATGCCGTTTGGTCGCATGTTAGGCGTACTGCAGTGTAGTGCTACCAACCGAGTCTGCTCACATTGTTCGACTGCCACTAGCATGTGCTTCACGCAATATACACTTCATGTGTAGAAGTTTTAAGCTCTCACGCCTAAACTGACTGTTATTATAAATACACACTTGCTAACAAGTAACTATTCTTTCAATCTTTTTTATATTGGAACGTTTTAGCTTCGGATGTAAGGTGTCAGACAACCGTTTGAGGCACATCATGATTTAACTGCTTCTTCTTTGGTGACGTTACACACACGAAGTCGAGTGCCTATTGAATCAAACGGAATGAATTTCAAAGTCGTCCGACACAAAATTGACGAAATGTACATCGAAGCAATCGAAGCTGCAGAGAAAATCGAAGCTAGGTGCATCTAGATGCGCTCAGGTAGTCCTGAGCCCGACATCAATATTGCAGCGAACACACTCGAGGTGACCGCCCGGTCAGTCCGCAGATATTGATTGCTCGTAATGAAACGCCCGCTCGCTGCTGATATTGGCAGATACACGACACGAGGGCTCTACGCCGGTCACTTTAGTATAGCGGCCTGCGATGGCCAGACCTTTCTCATTTTATAAAAGCTGTAAGTGTAAGTATTTCAGCTCCTGCTCCTACCATATGAATACTTGCAACTATAGAGTTTACGATAGATAAAAAAAAACTATAAAATTTGGAGCATGTGGCTTTGGGCGATAGCAGCTGTCATAGGGTCCGTACATGCAATTGTTGAAGTATAAAATGTAATTTCTTTCATATCTTCCCAGGCACACTATAAAAAATAATTTCCCCAGTCGTCAATTACTTGGTTTGATTTTCATGAAAGCCTTAGATTTCAACAAATAAAAGTCAACAATACAAGTCATTTGTTAAGAAAATTTTATTATAGATTTAATTTAATAAATTATTCTATAAAAAATATCTGTAAGTCTAATGTCGTTACAAAGTTTGATTGCAGTTAAGTAATAAAACTTGGACCCCTCCTCTGAGAGTGTTCGTTAAGCTGCGTTAGAAACACCCAAAATTTTGTAAAAAAAAAACAATATTTCGAGTAAGTGTAAATGCAACGATCTTGTTCCCGCTGCCCACAGCAGGCGGACCTCCCGCACGCCGCAGATAAAAGATAAAAGATGAAAAAAGAAAAGAAAAGATAAAAAGGAACGAAAGCGGCCGGAAGCGGCGCGCGGTAGCGGCGTGCAATTAGCGCGCACTCGCGAGATTGTGTGTGAACTGCGGCGGTCTACAGGGTGCTCCCGGGCGACGCGTTACGGGATCAGACTTTGCTACCACGTTCATTGATAACGACTTCGTGTGGAATCGCCGTAGTTTTGATATAGTTAGTTAGTTAGTAAGTTGCTAGTTCACACGTTCACGGACTGAGAGTAATCTGCCAGATTCAGACTCGGTTACAATTTGCACTGTCAATGGCGCGTTGGTCCAATGGTTAGTCTGTGGTTGCGGATCATGAGGTCCTGGGTTCGAATCCTGGGCTGCGCTATGAGATACTGAGTTACTATTTATTTAAAGATATCAAGGTAATAAAAATAATACGGGTTTGGTCCTTTAGTAGGTCATTAAAATCGGCTGATAATTAGGAAAACTACCTTTTCAGTCCTCTCAATAAAATCCACACGTCCATGGATACCACGTCCGACTGAAGTTTTATAGTTTTGAACCCAAGTAGGTACCTATTACTAGAATAGAATAGAATAGAATATATCTTTATTTGTCCACACACGAGTAATAAAATAAACAAACAGAACAAACAAACAGAACATACAAATATCTGGTCGTGGACAAAACAGGTCCATCCACCACCAATCCACCTCAGCACAATGCCACAGCGAGCTGTGGCGCTGGTTGTCAGGTGAAACCTTGTGAGTTCACGGACGTGTCTACGTGACGTGTCTTAACTTAAAACTTATACATGAATACAAAGTAAAATAAAATAATGAAACAAGAACGAACAGAGTAATAAAATAACAAAATTAACATTTATGGGAAACTAAATTAACAAGGAAAATCAAACAATAATTAATACGATATACTAACATACTAACACCCCTCTTCCCCTCCAATTAGTCACAGAGACTATGCTAGGAATGAAGTAGGTACAATAGTCCAACGGATGGAAATAGAACCTATGACTTCTCGTTACTGAAAGCCCCTGACACGAAGAACTAATGACTCAGTCTGTAGAATATAGATATTTTGTAAAATGGAGCATCCTGTAGCTCGTCGGGCGTGTTCACACGTAGTAGCGCCGCTGGGAACTTTCCGATCTGTATCACGCTCTGCCACACGCGCCGTGCGTTGCCTGCGAGGAAAATACCGGGAAATTTTACAAAACGGTCGTTCTGCGGAAAATACCCGGGAAACTACACAACACGCCCACTGAGGCAGTTCTACCACGGAACATACCCGGGAAACTGCACAACACGCCCACTGATACGCTCTCTCCGCAGAAAATACCCGGGAAACTCTATAACATACCCACTGATACGCTCTCTCCGCAGAAAATACCCGGGAAACTCTATAACATACCCACTGATACGCTCTCTCCGCAGAAAATACCCGGGAAACTCTATAACATACCCACTGATACGCTCTCGCCGCAGAAACTCTATAACATACCCACTGATACGCTCTCTCCGCAGAAAATACCCGGGAAACTCTATAACATACCCACTGATACGCTCTCGCCGCAGAAAATACCCGGGAAACTCTATAACATACCCACTGATACGCTCTCTCCGCAGAAACTCTATAACATACCCACTGATACGCTCTCTCCGCAGAAACTCTATAACATACCCACTGATACGCTCTCTCCGCAGAAACTCTATAACATACCCACTGATACGCTCTCTCCGCAGAAAATACCCGGGAAACTCTATAACATACCCACTGATACGCTCTCTCCGCAGAAAATACCCGGGAAACTCTATAACATACCCACTGATACGCTCTCTCCGCAGAAACTCTATAACATACCCACTGATACGCTCTCGCCGCAGAAAATACCCGGGAAACTCTATTACATACCCACTGATACGCTCTCTCCGCAGAAAATACCCGGGAAACTCTATAACATACCCACTGATACGCTCTCTCCGCAGAAAATACCCGGGAAACTCTATAACATACCCACTGATACGCTCTCGCCGCAGAAAATACCCGGGAAACTCTATAACATACCCACTGATACGCTCTCTCCGCAGAAAATACCCGGGAAACTCTATAACATACCCACTGATACGCTCTCGCCGCAGAAAATACCCGGGAAACTCTATAACATACCCACTGATACGCTCTCTCCGCAGAAAATACCCGGGAAACTCTATAACATACCCACTGATACGCTCTCTCCGCAGAAAATACCCGGGAAACTCTATAACATACCCACTGATACGCTCTCTCCGCAGAAAATACCCGGGAAACTCTATAACATACCCACTGATACGCTCTCGCCGCAGAAACTCTATAACATACCCACTGATACGCTCTCTCCGCAGAAAATACCCGGGAAACTCTATAACATACCCACTGATACGCTCTCGCCGCAGAAACTCTATAACATACCCACTGATACGCTCTCTCCGCAGAAAATACCCGGGAAACTCTATAACATACCCACTGATACGCTCTCGCCGCAGAAACTCTATAACATACCCACTGACACGCTCTCGCCGCAGTGAATACCCGGGAAACTGAGCAACACGACCATGGATTCGCTCTTGCCGCGGAAAATTCCCGGGAAACTGTTTGTACAACACGTCCACTGACAAGCTCCTCCACGGCAAATACCCAAGAAACTGTACAACACGCCTACTGACACGTTTTCGCCATGAAAAATACCCGGAAAACTGTACAACACGCTTAATAGCATACTTCTATACGCGGGAAATACCTGGGTAACTATAGAACACGTCCACTGAAAAGCTCCCGCCGTGGAAAATATCTGGGTAACTGTACACGACGATTAATAGCTTACTTCTAACGCGGTCAATACCCGAAAAATTGTACAACACGCTTTTGTCTAGCGTACTCCAATCGCGGAAAATTCCCAGGAAATTATAAACACGCTAACGTGCACTTCTATTTTCATTACTAGCCTGTACTGCGGTCCAAATTATTTTGACCGTAATCCATTAAATATTAATTAATAGTTTGTAGAGAATTGCGATATAATTCGATGATGTAATTGTGATACCTAAACATTATGTTTTATTTGATTTAATGTATTTAGAAGATATTTTAATGGATGTTGATTTTATAACTGATTACTGTGCACTTGTTTAAAACAGCTTTATTGTGGCAAATTTATTCAATTCCAACTGTAATATAAAAACTATTATTTACTAATTTAGAGTTAAGTACTTACTCGTATCAAATAACAGCGCAGTCTAATGAAATCTTGTAAAAATTACTATCATTTTCGAAAGTCAGTCAATAAAGGTTAACCAAAAATAGTTTTGTTTCGAAAAACAAAGAAAACGTGTCATAATATGGCGTGTGTGTTTGTGTGTGTGTATGTGTGTGTGCTAGGGTGTGACCCCGCGGCCGCAAATCCTCCGCGTGATTTAATATTAATGATGTTTTAACCTCAGTGATTTATACGAGCGGCACAAGCCACGGGCGCTAGAGGTTTGCTCTCTCGCCTTGATGAAATAAATATTTCTACCCTTCAATATTTAGTTTTATTAAAAATACCCAATTTCCCTACAACTCCTTCGTTCATAGTTTGTCAACTGAGAACCTTAGAACAAAAAAAATCAGCTTCATTGACCAGTGTAATGTCTAACACGGTGGTTTTTGGAGAATAACAATTAAAACCAACTAAACATGTTTTACATTCTAACTACATTCAGTAGTATGAATTAATAGTTCGTGGAATGTTTTCTGTGAAAAACTATTTTAAGTTAAACGAAATTAGTGACTTTTCTGAAAACTGATTAACACTACTAAATATCTTCGCTAATCTTACTGGTGTCAAATAACGAATGTCTAAATGTTTGTGACTGCACACTGAGTATTGACTACAAGCGGACTGTGCAGTTTCAGTTCAGTATCTTCTGACTCCTGGTTGCTGTTGCATCCAAACCAGCATCCATTTTGCAGCAGCTGCTGGCGTGCATTTCAAAACGTGAAAGTAAAATTTTGTTATCCTTTCTATGTTACCTGTTATCCAGTGTCTTAAATATTACACACATATATTTTATTATAATTTCTGCGGGAATTAATTTAACATAAGCTTCAATATCCCGTGACGTCAGCAGCATGGCGATGGCGCCGGCCCGCTGCCGCTCGTGCGTGGGCCGACGCGACGGTCCGCTGCCGCTCGTGCGTGGGCCGACGGCCCGACAGTCGGTTTAGTTTATTGCTAATAAGGCGCCGTTGCCGGGGAGCGCGCTCTTCGACTATTGCCTTCATCTTTATGTGGATACGTTTAATTTTACTAGCTGTTAGTGTTAGCCCCTTTTTTAACAAAACTAGGGGTTAGGGAAATGGGAAAGAAGGTTTATGGGTGATATTATGATCCCATTTGTGGTTGCGAGGCTAAACAACTCGAGATTTCTTCCGGATTATGTTTATTTTTGTTGTTTGCGTCACAAGTCACATGTCTACATATAGTTAATAATGAATTTAATGGTAGCTACCTAACGGCTGATGATACGTTTTAATCCTTGAAGAATTTTTTAATATGCTCTGGTAGTTCATGATTTAATAGATATAATTTTATTTAATTAGAACTCTATCTCTACTTTCCATCGTTTTGAACTTCACGAGAAGAAGTCCTGCCCCATACGATTAAAATCTAAAAGTTTCAAGTTAACGAATGTAATCAACTGACATTAAATAATATGTTTGCAAGTGTAAAAAGTATTGCTCACACTTCGATATTTGAATAAAAAACTGATCGAGGGATCAATACAGATACATGTAAATTCTTCTATTTATACCATCTAAGCGAATGGAAGTTTTCTGTACTAATGTAACACAGGCCTGTGAAAACCAAAATATACTAACAAATTCAAATGCCAGTGTAACTGTAGCAACGATTTCAATATATCCAGCACCGAGCAAACAGCGCACTGGTCGCAACACGTGTCGACACTATTTAGTTAAGAAATCCCGACAGGTTCGGTATTTAGTTAAGAAACAGCATCTGTTTGTAATGTGAAACAGTTCGTGCGGCGCGCTCTCAACGCCGGCCGCTGCGGACGACGCGCCAACGAGGTGCGCAAACAGGCGCTGGAACCGGAGCAGTGCACACCAGTGGCGGAGCTTGCACGGGGGCTCGCTAGCACAGGACTCAGTGGAACCGCACAGCTTGGGCACGCAGCAAAACCTACGATCGGTATATCTTTGAGCCCCCTGCACACACCCAATAATATTGCCATTAAAGGCTTGCCGTTAGTAATTGCCATTAGCACCCTACGAGTGCAAATCTGATACTCCGCGTAAAAGCCGATTACGGTATGCGGTAGGTAAACTGCAATGCTCCCAAATTGCTATGTGAAAAAATGCAAAGTTAGCGCGATACTAACTTCTAAGCTAGTATCGCTCTAACTTGTGCTGTTTTCAGTGTCACTTAACACCAGATGTCAGATGAAGTCGCAAAGTTATAGACATACGTACGATATGTGGGCATCACGTACTAATCATATTAGCTTAACTATATTCTGCAGACTTTGAATTTGTACTAGATAAACTTCACAAAACTTTAACTCTAGGGCCCGTGTGGTGCTTGCGTCAGGGCCTTAGGATACCTAGCTCCGCTACTGGCTCTAGACATCACTGTGACGTGACTATGTGTGTTGTACTACTACGTTCCTCACGGCGTATTGTAAATTGTAATTGCCCGTTCCCTCTTGTCCATTATAGGCCGGCTCTAGTGGCAGAACAAGATGCCTTTCATACGTAATATTCAACTGTATATCTATCTAATATTAAGTGGAGCCCCCGGCGCACCCACGTAGTTCCTATTGCCGTGAGAGTTATAAAATATAGCCTATGCTACTATTTGATAATGTAATTTTCCTTTTGTGAAAGATTTTTTAACTTACTTTCTAAGCCTATTCGCTACAAATAAATAAGTAAAAAATCTGTAGATAATAATTTACTGTAGATAATAATTTATTTCAATGTTGGTAATCTATACACATCTACTCGGAGCCCGGAGGTATCTTTGATGTATTCTTTGTGAAGAGATACGTAGGTACTTTATTTTTGCGTTTCTATCTTCTTTCGTCGATTTGACATTTTGTCAAATGTTTATATCCAATCGCCTCTGCTTCGTGTGTGTTCAGTGACAGAGCTGTCTTCGCTGCGCAGTGTTTCGGCCAGCTAGTGTGCTCGCGTCGTGTGATGATCCATCGACGTCGACGTCTGAGCTGCTATGTGACTCTGTTTTAGGAAACCAAGTAACTTGCATTTAACTAAGTGAACCATGTGGTTTCTGCCTCGTAGAATTCATTTTGCAGGGAATGTTAAGGCATAAAGTAGCATGTACGCTATGCCGTGCTACTCGCTGACAACGTTATCAGCGAGTAACTCGGTAGTCCCCGGATCCACACAGGAAACTGGAGTTACACGAATGAAATCACGAGGCGGTATACACTTACCTGTTGCTTGGAATTTCCAATTATTTTATTCTAAATTTTAATTTTGTAAAAACCTTTTACAAAGTATTACAAAACTAAAATAAGTGTGTATCTCAAGTTACGGAATGATCAAGGACGAATACATCCGGGTCGAATATATACACTAGCTGACGCCGCGCAGCTTCACCTGTGTGGTTTCCTTTCCCGTTGGAATACGAGGATAATCAACGACGAACGAACAAACAAACTCTTTAGCTTTATAATATTAGTATAGACTAGTGGACGCCTGCGACTTCGTCCGCCCTTAGACCTCTTTAATCCAGCCCTTACAGTAGTATCGATGTAAAAATGGAGTAACTTCTCCCGTTTTCCCAACATTTCCCTTTACTGCTTTACATCTATTGATCGTAGCGTGATGAAAAATATACTGTAACCTGCCCAAGAGTATGAAGAATTATTGTACCAAGTTTCGTTAAAATCCGTCGAGTAGTTTTTGTTTCTAAACAAACATACAGACAGACAGACGAAAATTTTACTGATTGCATTTTTGCATCAGTATCAATCACTAATCACCCCCTGATAGTTATTTTGGAAATACAGTGCAACCTTAATATAACGTACCTCAATATAACGACTTCCTCGATTTAACAAATTTTTCGTAATCCCCTTGAATTGTCCATAAGAGTCAATATAAAATATACCTTTACATTGCGAACATTCTTTGCGTACAACCTCTTTATAACGAATTTTCAACTATCAAGAAAAAGTATTCATACCTCTAATTAACGAATTTTGCCAACCCAAAACCTTTATATAAAGTTTCTACCAATAATATAACTCTTAATCTTATAATGTGATTCATGTCTCGACATGTTTCGAAACGCTTTTGTTTGTAAAGTAACTTGTAAAGTTGCTGACATCGTCACATCTGTGTTGCCAGTTACTGATGCAGAAGCGGATGAAGACGACGAAGAAGAGGGTGAAATTGATGAGCATAACTTCACAATAAAAGATGCTTATAATGCTTTGAATACAATAAAATCTGTATTTCTCAAAAAGGGAGGTTTGAGTGACGATGTAGTGAAATCCATCACGAAATTAGATTGCGCTTTGGATGTCATAACTTATACCGGTGGTAAACAGACAACTATCAATGACTTTTTTTCTAATAAATGAAAAAAATTGAGATTAAGCTACTATGTATAACCACTTCTTAATTCTTTTTGATTATTAATGTAAGAAAAAAAATTTATTATTGTTTTTAAATACATAGCAAATACATTATAGTAATTTGATAAAAATGTGTTATCATTTATTAGTAGATGTTGTTCGCTATAACAAGATAAGTACGTAATATTGAGGTGAATAAAACTATTCTTTTACCTCTTTATAATGAATTTTAGACCAATCTAACCTCAACATAACAAACCTCAGTTCAACGAATTACTTGATATTACGAATATTTTCTTGTTCCCCTCCGATTTGTTATATCGAGGTTGCACTGTATATTTCATGTACAGAATTAATCTTTCTACAAATTTATTATAAGTATATAGCTAGATAGTAGCACAGAATCATATGTACAAGAGAACCCTTTTTGAAAAATCCATTAAAAATTTTAATTTACGAATGTTTGTTAGTTTATAATGTTGCTATGGATTAGGCACCTAGTGCTATAGGGGGCAGGTTTCGGTGGTGTGCACAGTGCAGGCGACAGCCGGCAGCGAGGCAGCAGGCGCGCGGCAGGCAATTATCACCCGTCCCGCAGTGACAACAGTGTTTTAACGCCTCCGCTGTTTGCTCTTCGTTAGCCTGCGCACATTGCCACATACAGCCTGCAGTATGGCGACAAGTTCTACTTTACAGGTTTCACGTTTTAGGTGCTACGAGTAGGTACCTACCCATGTCAGATGTAAACCTTTTAGTAACGTTCACAACTGGAGCGATAATTTAGAAAGTAGCTTGTGAAATACGTCAGACTAGGTACGTAGAATAGGTAGTTGATTGAGTACATGAATGTGGTACTCATTAAACTAGAAACTTTTAAGAAGTCCTAAGAAATAATGGTAATGACAGACTATTGGTACCTATAAATAAAATGAAAAATGAAATAATTTAATAAAACTACTTAAGTACGCGATACTTGTACATAATATGTACTTATTTTGTGCTTCCGCGTTCCGCCTAGTCATAAATATTTAATTTGCTACATAGATACTGTACCTTTTGTTTCCACTTATTCAAATTCTAAAATTTGTCTAAATGTTTTAGTTTATTTTTCTGTCAAGTCTAACTAAACTGCTGAAAATATGATTGATTCGGATGGAGTGAAATTGAAATTTTTACTTGACTGAGTCAGAAGGAAGGTAATGTATTTCGAGCGTACGTACGTATGTATGTATGTGTGTACCTAATGGGTGCTGCCGTTTTCACTGAAGATACGTGAGAATAACTGACCATCAATGGGGCCCATTACTAGCTTCGCCGATGGACGTCCACTGCAGGACATAGGCCTTTTGTAGAGACTTCCAAACATCAGGATCCTGAGCCGCCTGCATCCAGCGCATACCTGCGACTCGCTTGATGTCGTCAGACCACCCGGTGGGGGGTCTACCAACACTGCGCATTGTAGAGCGGGGCCGCCATTCCAGCATCTTGGAACCCTAACGTCCATCGGCTCTTCAAACTATGTGCTCCGCCCATTACCACTTCAGCTTCGCAACTCGTTGAGCTAGGTCAGTGACTTTGGTTGTTCTGCGGATCTCCTCATTTCTGATTCGATCACGCAGAGATACTCTTAACATAGCTCGTTCCATCGCCCGCTGTGTGACTCTGAGCCTTCTTACGAGGCTCATAATTAGCGACCAAGTCTCGGAACCATAGATCATCATAGCAGCACGCGCTGTTCGAAGACTTTTGTCTTCAGGCACTGAGGAATTTCGGACAAAAAAGATATCGCGGAGTTTTCCGAATGCTGCCCAGCCGAGTTTACACGTTAGGTGTAAAAATATAACAACGTATATAACTCATAGGTGAGTACATCGGGCCGTTTTGGAAACCTATCATCGGTAGAAGTTCAATTATGAGTTTAATAAACTGACCACATCTTTAACATGATTCGTCTGCATCAAAGAGATAACAGTTACGACATCTGCTTTATCATTTATTGAATATACAAAACAATAATAGATTAAATCAAAGAAAACATTTAACAATTAAAACATATCCACGGGAGCTGCCAAGGTAATAACACAACAAAGTAAACAAAGCGCGTGGCGCCCTCGGCTCGCTCTAATGAATTTCCCGTGTTCCGCGCGACTGAGACAGGGACAGAGACAAATGACGCGCTGTCTCCCGGGAGCAAGCCGCGGGAGCAAGTAGGTACCTACAGAACTTTGCGCAACGGCGAATGCCACCTTGCTCTGTACCCTTATCAAACTGGCGGGACAAAAGAAACTTTTGGAAACATAGTAAATACTTCGAAATTCCGTAAAAAATATATATTTATTTAATACCTATTCTGGTTTTTCAATAATGTTTTCAGTTGTTCAGATCAGTACCTAAGTTTCAGTGAAAACATGTTTTTCCTATAGTAATATAGTGATTACACCTACCTACGTTCCATAGATTCGATGAAGAGTTTATCTAGATACCTATGTCAATCGCTCGGCTCCACGGATTTGACTGAAGAGTATGTTAGAACTTTTCAAATACTTGTACTTTTCCCGTTTAGCATTGGAAACAACTTTCGAGGGCCGTTTTTATGAAACGTAACTGCAGTGCAGTCTATACCTACAATGTATTACGTCGCTGTTTTTCCATGTGATTTTCCCAAAAGTTTAGGAAAATAGCATTTTGGTACTAGCAACGACATCTAGCGTAATGACGTAGCTTTATTAAGACAAGCGCCACCTAGCTTAATAATGACGTATCACGTATACACCTGCTAGACAACAATCTTCCTAATTTGCCTACGAACCATTTGATTTCAGAGATATATTACAGATGGCGCTATGATACTCTAAAAATATTGTCCAAATAATAACATGGGTAACACTAACTTTAATAAGTAATAAAAATAAAATAAGCAAATTTAATTTAACATATCATCTAAGTTGGGGTGGGATGGTAGCAAAAAAAGGTAACGTTTATTAATTTTGTAACACATGTTGTTGTGTTGATCGTGTTGACGTCCATAGCTACCATGCCGAATACACCGTTTCTCGTCGGATCACCGAATACACTAGGCGCTGCTGTAAAGTATTGAGTGTGCAAAAATGCGAGAACTGCGTTCTGAACTTCTGAGGGCCTAGTCGCAGTTTGATACGATCGCGTTTTAACTTAAACGCGAATTTCTAAGAAATCGAAACAGCTTCATCTATTGACTATACTGCACAACTGTTTCAATTCCATATTCGCGATAACGTTGGATAACGCGACAGTAGAGATGAGTCCCTCACTCATGAGGCGCCTCGTTTGAGGTACTCGTGATTGCAAAATTAAAGAGTTCCTCAAATTTCAACATTGAACCACCTCACTTCACTCTTCAGTTCTCACTTGAAAATTGACATTGACAAATTGAGTATTGACTTAATACGCGATGTATAGACGCGAGTACGAGTGAGTATTGAGTCGAGCGATTGAATGCACTAAGTGAGCGAGTGACAGTGAATCGCCATTGTTCATATTTCTATTTATCTTATGAACAACCACCTGCTTATTTATTGCGTAGTACATTTCTCTATGTAATAATAAAAATGTTTCTAAAATAAAATAAAATATATAATAAAATAAAATTCTCAAGTAATAATTTATATACAACATTTTTTAATTATTTAATATTATTTCTGTAAGCATTCATAATTTAATTTGACGTATGTATTTTAACCATGTGTATCCGATCTAAAAGCGAGTACCTACGTGAGTCGCTAATAAATATTTTAAGCGTATGAATTTTTTTGTAGAATGAAGGAGACGGGTGATAAAAAAAGGGGATACATGTTAAACACTTCATAGTAAGGAGCTTCCTAATACTGATTAAATACTGCGAATGTGAAGTACTTGTATATACCTATTAATTACTTGTATGTGTGTGAAAATCTAAGTGTGTTATTATTGAGATTAATGTATAAAAATAAACAAAAAATAGTATGGAATAATTTTATTAAGCAATTAGCAATCACATATTTGCGTGTAAGAATAAAATCAGGCGTACTTTATTACCGTCCAATCGGTTACGCCTATCAGTAATGACATGTCCAGCTTTCGAAAATACTCTTTCGGAAGGAGTTGATGTAGCCGGAACACAAAAGTGTTTTTTTACTACATCATATAGACGTGGATATATGTGCCTTTTCTTGTACCACCATAAGATAGGGTCTTCGGCATTCTTCCTGCTAATAAGAGGCTCCTCAAAATATTTATCGACTTCAATGATTGCAGCTGCTGTTGGGTTTTGCTTTTTAACTGCATCTACTACTTTTAAATCAAAATCATCCCATATCGAAGGCATTGGTATATTTGTATCACTTTGTGAAACATTTTCGGTAATTTCTGTGTTAATTTCACTAAGCGATATAACTGATTTAGCCGCTATATTATAAAGATATTTCTTTGCATTATCAGCACTACTTTTTTTGTCGTCCGGAAAACCAAATGTCTTGAATCTTGGGTCCAAAAGTGTACTTACAGCAAATAATTTATTATCTTCAACATTTCTAAATCTACTTGTTAAATCTGTAACGAAACGCTTGGCCATCCGCTTGATTATTTGAGGAATGTTTGCGTCTTGTGTGAACGCCTCACACTTCATTTTGAGCAAATTCGCTAATACTATAATTTGCGATACTGTTATATGTTTTTCCGCACTCATAATTTCAGTTACTGATTTGAAGTGACGTAATAAATCACAACATTTCGTTAAAATTTCTATATCGTCAGGGGTCAAATTAGGCGTATTGGGATAATTGGTCGCTATTGTGGAAATAACACTTTTTTTTGTTTCTAAAATCCTCTCAAACATATCGAACGTAGAGTTCCACCGTGTTATCACGTCTTGTTTTAGTTTTAATTTTTTTTCTCCTAATTGATTTTGCATGGCTGTAAGGCGCTCACTAGCCAAAACACTCCTCTGAAAAAGTTCTACAATGGTTTTTACTTTGGTTTGGGTCGTTTTAATTTCTGATAAACCGGCTTGCACTATTAAGTTTTAGGTGTGTGCGAAACATGGCACTTGCTTCCACTTTAATAAAGCAATGGCAGCTTGAATATTATTGGCATTGTCTGTCGTCACTGACACTACTTTTTCGATGATATTCCATTCGGTGCAAAATTTTTTTTAATAAATCAGCTAAGTTTTGCGCGGTATGGCGTTGTGTGTCTGGGATACATTCTAACATTACCGCCTGAATATTGCTATTTTCAACAAAATGCGCTGTAACGGCAACATACTGATGATGAGAAGCAGAAGTACAGGCATCCGTAGTAAGGGCAACATATTCCGCTTGTCCTAGTAATTTCGTCACATCTTCTCTTACGATGTTATAAAATTTTAATAATAACGCTTTTGATAGCGTCTTGCTTGATGGAGGAACATACGTAGGACACAGTTCTTTTATAAATGTTCGAAATGAATCGCTTTCCACGATTGTAAAAGGCAAATAATTTTTGACAATCATTTGTAGGAGTAACTTATTAATAGTTTCCGTTTTCTTTAATGATAGTGGTTTCGTACAATATTGACTGATTTGGTTATTCTGATTACGAACAAGGGGACGACGATCCGGAGCAGATGTTGCTGGTAAAAATTGAGTAGAACCCTCGGGGCAGGCGGAAGATGACTCACCCTGAGACGTAGATGTAATCGCAGGTGTAAACATTATATCAGCATTATCCTGAATCCCTGCTAGGACAAGGGGATGAGCGGATTTTAAATGTCTGGTTAAGTTATAGGGGCCTGCACCCTTGTGCGACAAAATTTTCATGCAAATTGTACATTTAGCCTTATATTCTCCCAAATCCGTAAAAAACTCCCAAGTTTTCGATTTTTTTACTGTTGGAGCCATTATCCCGCCAAATATGTAGAATATATATATATATAATATGAAAGGTAAAACCAACACCAGCAACCAGTATATCCACCACAACACCAACAATATTAAAACATGCAAATAAGTACAAGAAAACACAAAAGACGAATTAATTAAAAATACGTGCACCTCCAAGATCAACATAGGCAAACTAATATTATTATTATTACTCAAAATCAAAACAAAATATAGAAAAAAATATTTTATAAATACTATGAACTCTAAACTTTAACTATGATATTGAATTATGAACCCTAAAAACATGAGTATTAGATTTGTAATCTAGTGTCATTGATTCGTATTTCGTTTATTTTTGCAGTCAAAAAATAATAACTGAAAGAAAAGATGTGTGGGAGAGAGACGAAAAAATCCTTATCGCAAGTTATAGGAATTGACGCCCCCGTCCGCCCCTCGCCTCGCCTCCGACATTCCACTGAATATCGGCCATCGGCGAGATCGGCGCGTCGCGATGCATTGCGTACGACTCCTCGCCTCAAATGAGGGGTCCTCACGAGGTCCTCGCGAGCACCTCACCTCGTCCTCCCTCAACCTCATGTAAAAATAATGAGTTACCCATCTCTACGCGGTAGTAACAGTGTATGATAATATCTAAAACTCCCACTAGGCACACTGTCAACGCCGCAATGTTACTCAAGGCGATAATTGCGCGTTGATTACCGCAGGCGTTTACTTTATTGCATCATACAATTTGTCTACCTACCTGCGAATAGTTTTCACATTGTCATTCACTTGTGTTCCATCTTCCATTAGAAAGCAATACACGTATTCAATATCAAAAGGTCTTTTAATTAACAAAACCACGAAGATCAAGTCCGAAAGCAAACACACACTGTTCAGTTTTGAAGCATGCATATTACGATTCTGCATGTTGCCAGGTACCAGAAGGCTTGTTGGCCGTTCTTTTATTATACCCTACTCTCTTTGGTGTTGAGTAGGTTTGGACTGAACAAATTCTATGTATTCGTTTTATGGCTTGTTTTATTAAGAGTACTAGCGGACGCTCACGACTTCGTCCGCGCGGAATTCAGTTTTTCACAAATCCCGCGGAAACATTTTTAATAGATTATTTAGACATTATCACACGTTTTAAATATATTATCATCCAGTCTATTAAAAAAACACCACAAAGCATTATTTTAAATGTATCAATGTTTCAACTCGAACTCAGGAGTGGAAAAGCGACGTACAGCTTAATAAATGACTGTTGTCGTCTACATCAATTACTTTATATCAATTTAAATAATATACCTACGACTACAAGTAAATATTTAAGCGTCTGTTTGTAGGTTTTAACTGACAGTTTTTAACTGACTGTATATACGATACTTAATTCAAATAACGTATTTTTTAATTTTTTTGTTAGTGTGTTAGTTTGTTTCAGAGAATCTCTAAAAGTCAAGTCCTGTCATCAGGGGTTGCCTGTTAGAGATTGCATATACTGAGGATAAAAGCAGCATACATTACTTCGTATGTCATGATCAGTTATTGCCACTCAGTAGGTCCAACCTAACCTGGGAAAGAATAACAAACATGGAACATAAACTTCTTGTATTTCTGTTATCCAGCCACGAGCTAGATTACTTTTGAAAATAATCTTCCTGTCGATTTCGGAAGCCAAAATTGTCTTTCTAGTGAAAGCAATAATAGATAGTAGAGAACGAGTTTAATTTATTATACTGGTCCCGCAGTTTGGGAACTTTCAAACATGAAAGTGAATATATACGGTCGAATTGAGAAACCTCCTCCTTTTTTGAAGTCGGTTAAAAAGAACAGTTAATACACTATGATCTGTGCTATGAACAAGAGGCCGAGCGAAAAGCGTGCTCCCCAGCGCGACGTAAATCAGCGCACGCATGGGGCAGCGACATCTGGCAGATAATGCGCACACCTCGTCGTAACCATGTGTCGTACTACTGTGGTATCGCATAAGGATGCTCCACGAGTTAGTTCATAAATATGGCGCATTTGTAGCGGCGCTATAAACGACTTATACTTATCAATCTTTTTACCTAATCTGTCGCCAACGTCCATACCATGTTGAATACACCGGTTCTCGTCCGATCACCGAAGTTAAGCAACATCGGGCGCGGTCAGTACTTGGATGGGTGACCGCCTGGGAACACCGCGTGATGTTGGCTTTTTGGTGCTTTTTATCTTTAAGTGTTTTTGAGATAGCATGGGTACGGTGACAGACGCCTGTATAATAAACGTTCATAAAACGTACTATTATCATGAATCGCGGCAAACTTTCCCGAACACCCGAACCATGTACCACATGAAACGAACTGTAATCCGTTAAATAAAAATTGTCAACAGCTTTTTTAGTTTGAAAAGGATTTAGAAATTAAAATTCTGAGAAGAAGCTAAGTTCTTACATCTAATGGTTTTTTACAGTGGGAAGCGACTTAGAATACTTCAAAATGCATTTTATGACAGAGGGGATTGTGTTGCCGTTTAAGTTGTGATATGTATGTACATATGAATCACACCATTATCACATCACACTAAAATTATTTTTCACTTTACGCAGCGACTAATGAAGCGATTAAGCTAAAATTTGGAATGGAAATAGATTTTACTTTGTATTAACACATAGGTAACTTTCATCCCGGAAAAATCCATGTTTTTTGCGATATTTGAGAAAAACTGAATTCCACGCGGACAAAGTCGCGAGCGTCTGCTAGTTTCTTATAACTATATCAACCACGGAAAAACCGAGCGAAAATTACTTTTTAACACTTTTGTAATTGTTCAAGTGGTTTCTTTCGGTTTCGGTATTGCAATTAGCTAATAGGCAAAGTACCATCTTTTCCCACGGCGCGGCTCTGACGAACGGCCGAGTTTCGCCAGCGCTACCGTTTAGAGCGGGGCAGCTCTAACGCTGCATAGCTTCTCAACGTGGCTCGTGACTCATGACGGCCCCTTGTTTGAGGCTTTTATGGGACCCATGGAGAGATTTTTGAAGTAACCTAACAAATTGTACCTGTCTAGACAAAGAACGTAGATTACCATAACTAAAATATTTAGTCTAAAGAAGGTGGTCAAAATTATTTTAACATAACATGTCGAAAATTTATTCAATTAAATTGGATGAAATGATTTTTTTTTTATTATAAAACGATTTCTTTTAAGAACAAGCCTTTTACGCATCGGATGAAGAAATAACCTCCAAGGAAGCGGTGGCGAAAAGAAGGTTGAGAACCTTTGCTTTTATAGGAACCCATAACTCGGGAGTCAAGGCGAACGAGGATGAGTGGGCATCTGTGGCAATGCTCTCGCCAAAACGATTACAGGCACCGTGCCATTCCCACACACGGTAAGTAGGACGTCTGTCATACGTCACTTTACAACGATACTTTACCTAAAATAATCATAATATGGAACAATAATAGTGGCTAAAACTATTATTGTCTATCTAAAACAGAAGTAGATAAAACAGCAAGCAAACAAACTTTTTTGGTAGATTTCGATATCATTTATACGAAAAAGGAAGGCGAGCCTGGCAGAAGACGCTCCTTACAGGAACAGCTATTTATATTCTATGTAGGTACCTGTATGTCATAAAAGTTAGGATCTACAAGTAGTACGTACTAGCCGCCAAGATTCGTTGCAGAGATGGCGTAAAGAAGTGGTAGTAAATATATTTGTATAAGTTTTATAGCTCCCACCCCAATAACTACTCACCGTCTACGAGGCTCAGGTCAGAACTTGTATGGAGTACTGAAGTCACCTTTGGGGTGGTTCTGCAAAATATCATTGGTAATTAACCGTTGACACAGGCGAAATTGCAGACATTGCAACATCGTCGCAATGTAGCTTATCTGTCGGTTTTTTACCGAATTACCTTTGGTGAGTGTGATCAGGAACTTCACCATCTAGTTCCTCCTTCTCCTTTCTACCACAGAACAGCGAGACGTCGCAAACGGTGGCATCCATATATTGTGGATGTCCAGGCAACTCGCACGAAACGATTTGCATCCACATTTCTAATTCGCACAGCAAAAATTTGGAATGGCTTTCCGGCATTTGTATTTCCTGACTTAAATTATACGCCTTCAAAGCAAGAGTGAATAGGGACCTGCCTATACAAATGCTGTATAGGTAGGTCATCATTACCATCACTATCAGCGCCTCCATAGAACATAAGTTTTTTGATCCTCCCTGTAACCTGATTAATGTCGTAGAAGGATAAAGACCGCTAGGCTTTCCGTTGCGGCGTCGCCACTGCAACACTGTGATATCCCAAAGTCCATCCGGCTTGTATTATGTATATTTTTAGTAATAAGTATAACTGAACACAGACGCAACTCCAAAATGCTGAATTCTTGTAAAAACAAGGCCTACTCGTACCCTTGTATGAATTCAGCAGATTTCATTTTATCAAAGCGATTTATTTCTGCTCTTAGAGCGATGAAAGTAGGTACCTACGTGCACGCGAAAAATGTTTCTTGGTTAAAAATTATTATGTAAGTACCTTCACGTCAAGTAAATTAACAATCATCTCCGAATATTGAATTCATAGACAAAGACGTCAGTTTCAGGCATTTATTTATACAAATAGGTACATGCATGTACATTGTACAGCCGCTGAGCTAAAGCAATTATCTGTTACTACTCGTATATCGTAAATTGTAATTGGTCTTTACTCACTGTGTGATGTAACCGCATTCATTCACCAGGTGGAGCTTTCATTGCCCGAGGCGCTCTGTGCGTGCCAGCATACTGTATAAGTTGTAACCTACCAAAATATAAGAAAAATATACCTTCTTTATCATATACGGAATGTAATATTGTCGTTCTGTTAATTCAAATGAGTGCGCATACCGCAGCAATCAATCACAATTCTAACATCGGCGACATCTTTAGCATTTTGCACGTCCTGTGTTTAAACAGATATCAATGCACAAAGCTATTGAAAAAGCGGACAGCAGAGTGGTAAAGTTAAGTAACGTGAACTATACTAATTAAATACAAGAATAGAAAATAATTTTCATATCTGACCGGGAAAATAAGCTCTAAAAGCAGAACCGGAAAGCAACTAACACATTAGCTTATTTGAAATTGTAATTTGTATTTAGAGACAAACAAACGCAACGCAACTCTATAAAAACTGGTAACTCATTTAAAATTTGGCAAGCGATAAAATATAGATATTTTACAGCATCGGCAGAGAAAGTGGAGGCTTTCACGCGGAGGCAGAATTAGGAGCCGACGCTAATACATTATGCTAATCAGCGCGACAACACGCGGGTAGCTGACCCCTGTTGTGTAACCGCGACGAAAGCTTCGGACTGCGCTGATAACTGCGGTAACATTGACAACACGCTGCCTTTGCGGATGTTTAACACATTTATCGTGATAATAAGTGTATTGTCCAGTCCAGGCATTCGCTGGCTCAGGGTCGTGGTTTTTGGAAGTCCCTACAAAAGGCCTATGTCCTGCAGTGGACGTCCATCGGCTGATAAGACGATGATGATGAAGTGTCCTTAATATGCTACAATTCAAAAACGGACAATCCAGGAATAAATTATAAAGGAATATATAGAACAACATGAAAGAACAGACCGAAGTGTTACCGTGTTAAAGGCCGAGCGCTGAGCAACAAGATGTGTAGTACGTACATTTATACTACTCATAGTACGAAAGAACATACTAATAAAAAATACAAAACAACAATGTTGTTGCCGTATGAAAAGTGGCTGTAATCTCGCAGATACCATTCTCTACCATGAACACAGCAATGATGCATCTTGGCAGCAGCAATAAACGTGACAGAAGTACTTCCCTCGACGAACTCTGTCACAAAAAGCACTACTACTAATACAACGTAAGATCAACTAAGCCGATATAATATTATAAAAACATCACCGCGCGGTCTCACGACCCTCAGGAAGGAAGCACAAAAACTGGTTTAACATCACAAAAAAGGGAAGGGACCCGCGGCACAAATTAATAGAGAACACCGCCACGGGTTGACCAACTGTTAAAATATACGGTTACCGACTTATTAAGATATAGTTAGATAGTACAACACCGCGGTGTGGTTCCCGTTTCCGTGAGAATACGGGGATGAAATAGCCTATGTTAATGCTGATAATTGACATTGTAGCTTTCCATTGGTGAAAATAGTTTCACCCTTCTAGATTCGTAAAAAACACATTGAAAATAAAATCTTCACTCTATATGACATTAGTTTAGATAAGTTTCCTGCAATTTTGACGACCTCAGTGGCGCAGTGGTATGCGCGGTGTATTTACAAGACGGAGGACCTGGCTTCGATTACCGGTTGAGCTAATTGAGGTTTTATTAATTGTTCCTGGTCTGGCTCCAGGTCGGTCGTGGCTAGTTACCACCCTACCGGCAAAAACGTGCCGCTAAGCGATTTAGCGTTCCGGTAAATGTCGTGTAGAAACCGAAAGGGATGTGGATTTTCATCCTACCACCAGGTAAGATTGTAGTCAAGGGCTAACTTGTAAAGAATAAAAAACATACATAAACAGTGATCTATTTGGAAATCTTTTCAACAGTTTTCGAGTTTATCGCTACGCGACAGACACACACAGACGAAGTGGTCGGCCTTACATCTCTACTACTACTATCTATAAAGACAAAATTCTTTTTATGTACTAGCCATGTCACTTAACCATGATTAATATCGCAACATCAAACCCAGGACCTATTGAAGCCTACACCTCACATAACATAAGCACACAGTCTGCCACTGCGCTATGGAGTCGCCCAGTACCCGTGTCCACCGGTGCCTCTCTCCGACCGTCCGCAGCGACCAGCAAGCAGTCCAACCTCGGCTGCGACACCAGGCGCACGCGGCACCAAACCTGCACTAAGCCTGCACCAACTGACACTGAATAAAAAATCAAGAACTCTCCATGAAGTGATGAACCATTTTTATTAGATGGAAAATGTGATTCAGTCATATGCGCTGATATTTATTTTTAATTTTCCTGGATTTTTTTGAGTGAATTTTTTGTTGGTGTGGATTCGCGGTGGCAGCGATTCGAAAGGTGAGTGCTTTCTTATATAGTTTTAAATTTAATTTACTAAATTTATAAAATACATCTAAAATTTCTTTACAATACTAATGATTAATTAATGTAAATGTTTGTCAAAAATTTTTTTATAATTAAATAAGAAATTAACCACATCATTTTAAAATATTAAGTTATTACATAAGTAACGTCTAGTTTATGTAATATAGTTTTTTTTACCAATTTAATTTCAATAACAAATTTACACAAAAGAAAATAATCAAAAGGTTCTAAATATATACTTAGTCTAGATCGTAATTGTATCGTATGAATTCTATAAATCAGAGAGTCTTAATCTAAGTGATTCGTAAAGTTATCAGAAATAACTCGCTGGAAACTTGTAACATAATTTTCTCTCCGCAAGACGCAGTTTTCCAAAAATGAAAATGTCGTGAAAGTGCATTGATAGCATAGCTGCGCCGGCGACGAAGGCGTTAATATTATGGTAATTCTAAGCGGCCATTAGAGCAGCGCTATATACCGATCGACGGAAACGCTCCGCCGTTCAACAACATTGCTTTACTGCTAAGTCGGTAAAACTACTTTTATATGTAATTGTTATTGCCTATGTACACGCATAGTACAATTATGTAAAAGATCTATAGTGTAGTACTCTGAGAAATTACCATTACAAGTGTTTCCCCTAGCATGAAACTTGGGTCCTCTAATTTATTTAGTAACATGTTTTCAAAAATATAATTTACTAGTAGAGCCACTATCCCTACTCTACACTACTCTACCCCTACCCTACCCCTATCCTACCGCTACCCTACCGCTACCCTACCCCTTGACTCTTAAACGTTTGTATGGGAAATAGAAAAGAGTTGTTTGTATAGTTTTCCCGGCTATTATTCAAATTTTTTTCACCTTTTAAACGTTCCCTATACCTCCACGAACATTTCAAAACCAAGATAAGATAAATCCGTTCAGCCGATTAGTTAAAAATATCCCAATTGAGTAGTTATAAGTGTGACAGTACCTACATGGTTATTGCTTTCAATAGCTTTGTACTCATGGTCTCTCGGATTTCAATTCACCCCTAAATTAAGAGTAAAGGATTGAGGTATTGAGAACTTGAAAGTCTTAAAACTATTATAGACTGTAGATTCATAGTCCAATAACTCGTTGTGTTATGTGTTGTTAACTTTCATGCTACTTGCGCATGTTAGAGGCGCCTGTACATTGTACATTAAAGTTGTTATTACTGTCCCCCGCCCCCCGCCGCCCGGCGCTTGTACACTTAAGTTGTTATTACCGCCGCCGGTTATCAAAATGTAGTGTCGGTGAGATGGTATCTGATGCGCTTGGTTACCTACCACTTTCTTACCGGAACCGACTACGAAATATCTCGACGCATTCTACCAGTACCGCTCCGTCGAGACAGGTACTTCTCTTGACTACGATAAACATATTTCTAAACGATTCCTGAAACAATCAGGTAACGGAAATTACGTGCTATGATGATCACGTCATTTTCTGAAATTCTCTTTTATAGAAACTCATTCGTAACATTAATGTCACCGAGTTGGTGATAAAGCATGAGCTTAATTGAATTTATAGATCTGATTTAGTGATCAATGAAACAGATCAGGGTTCATTTTAAAACTGCGTTAGTTGTAAGTTTGTCATATTGTTGATTAAAGTAATGATTGATTATCACTATAAAATTGATTATATATTTTCTTAATGGCGATGAATTGTAAAAGCTATCAGCTTCGCTTTCGCCTACAGACAAAGTTCAATGTCGCTGTAAATTGTACATTGAATGATATTTATAGTGTAGCATTTCTAACCAGATTCTGTATTCCATTGCGAAGGCAGAACGCGCTAATCTCAGGAACTACTGGTCCGATTTGAAAAATCATTTCAGTGTTAGACAGCCCATTTATCGAGGAAGGCGATGAACGGAAACGGGAATCACGCGGGTAAAACTGCGCGGCGTTAGCTAGTAAATAATAATTAGAGGCGTAAATAGGCTGATGGAAAGTTAACTACTAGACATTTAGAAGTAAAACAATAAATTACGATGTGAATTTTTCATTACAAAGTAGAGCAATCTTTAGAGTTTATTGAACATGAGTAAAATATTCCTAGAAGATAATCTTCGGGACTGTATAGTTACCACACCAAGCGATTTAGCGTAAGTGTAATGTGAAAAAATGTATTTTTCGGGGATATATTAAACATATTTCGGTTTATAAACCGTAGTACCAAATTAGAACGATATCAACTGAGACTGCTTCGTCAATTAACATCACGTAATATCGCAGCTAAGCGCTAAGTTGTCAATGAATACATCAATAAATAGAAGAAATGATAATCAAAGTAATTGAAACCCAATATCCGGTTCAGTTACATAAGCTATAGGAAAGCATAGTTTGTAGTGCGAGTACATAACACTACTAACACTATAATCATAACATCAGCTAACAGTTGTCAGTCAATCAAGCATGGTGTCAGCAACACGATACCCCGTCACCTAATAGGATGATCAACTTCATACCACACTGGGCACTGATTGGGGGTGTTACATTTCAAATCACAAAAAAAGCTGAGAAACCTTTTAAAGTAGAGATAGAGTTGCTGAAATATCGATATCGAGTAATGGATAGTTTGGATATACAAAATCTCATAACTATCAAATATAACAACAACACTTCTTAATTTAATTAACACTTCTACTTCTCAAACGGGTCAAACATTCTGAGACTCGTGTTGAAAAGTGAGCCGAACATGGGTTGCTAATGATGACTTTTTAATTCTCACCTGATTACTTTAAAATAAAGAAAGTGAGTCTGTTGCTTAAATGGCACTGAACCCTGAAACCTCATAATTACATTCAATGAAGGAAGGTACACCCTGTAGGATATTGTCATAATTACTAGCTTTCTTAGTGACCCACCCTTCCATATAATATGAGAGGGGGTATGCAGCTTAGATCTACCAAGCAGCTAGGCTATTCTGTAACGATATTTTTATAACTCGCAAGTGCGAGTTACGAGTTGACTTGTAACTCTTTCTGTTTAACACGATACTTTGGAATGAGAAAGATGGCGGTGAATTCGAAACTTGCACTTGCAAGTAATACAAAACATCGTTAGAGAATAGCCGCCGTGCTGATTAGTAAGTGGACGGGTGATGCAATTTAATTACACTGATTTTCAGCTCAACTCAAAGTAACGACACTGCGTACAAAATAACATATCATTAAAATGACAGAAGCCAACCCACATGACAGGAGCGTCTACGTTAGCTATAGCTAAGACTGATAAGGCAGTCCAGCACAAAAATGCTCACAATAGCACGAAGCAACGACACTCGATGAGATGTGCACAAAAACCGGCGCTAGTATTGGAAAGCGCCAACAATGCGCCTCTGCATACAATGCTGCTGCGTACACAGATCGTGTCGGTAGGTTTTGTGAGCTCTAGTGACTTTCACTGCGGTTCAAGGGCGAAAGGGCGACTGCGCCCGCGCGACACGACTGTCGCCTCTTGGTCATTTCTTCACATTCAATATGAAACATAATAATAACATAAGTCTGCCCTTCTCTATTGTTGGATAATTTTCTATGATAAAAGATAATTTCGTCAACATATAATTATAATCGCGATAGTACTGATATAAACGATGCCTTACTAACTCTGTTTGGTGGCAAAACAAGGTTGTCATCGCGACTATCTAGTCCGTGGAGATACCTTTTCTAGACTGAACAAAATGAACATTTGAGAAATACACATAAAAATTAAAATTAACGAATATAATTGTCAAAAATTCCTAGACACGAGTGTGCATACAACAAATACATCAAATCTTTTAAAGTTACAACTTGGAATTTTTAACTTACTTGTAGATTACGAATATAATCCACCGTACCAGTACCAGTATTATAATGTTTGAACTCAAAGTACCAATTTTAAACGTCAATACTTAAAATGGTGGGGGATGGGGATTTCAATAATATCTAGACTAACTCTTCATTAAATTCAATCGTTGATTTTTTGTAGAATCATATTATTTAGTTACAATATTATAACGCTATTTCGTAAACAATTACCTGCATACCTTATGAATGCTATTCAAACCCAAAAAAGAGCGATCGAAAGTATTCAGGCGCCCTTATCAAACAGCATCAACAACATCTCAATCGAGAATTAAGATGCTTCTATTGTGCGCGGTACTAACCTGCCACCGCCTCACATAACAATAGAAAGTCAATACATTTTTATGTATTTGATGCAATATTTGTAATAATAAATCACGTTACCTAAGCATACTTTGTTACATATCTGTTTATATTGGTAGAGAGCATTGACCTAGTTAGAAAAGTCCAGATAGGCTGAATAGGTCGGGGTGAACACTGACACAGGGATAGATTATAATCTGAAATAGAACTTGGGCTACTATACGTGCCCTCATATTCTCATAGCGGTAAGTAGTACCTATCTTCATATGCGACACATAATAAAAAAAATCATTATCGAAATAATACTAATTAATCATTTGACCTTTTTTATTATGATCACGTTAATTTCCATCCTATACTTGGGCTCTAGACCTTATGAGTAGGATGAGGATGAAATCAAACGTCTCACCCATCCACTGTCCAGTAATGACCTTCTAAAGCGGTCGGTAAGCAGTGTCACGGTCCAGCGTCTGTCAAGTTCTTGACACAGTCCCACGACCATTGTTCGCGGGAAAATTACTCTTGACCTTTCCCATGGTGGTGATGGTCGCCATGGCAGGTCGACGACCTCTCCGAGATGACTTTCTCGAGGAAAGTTGTCATCTCTGAGTATGAGTATGAACACACAGACTGCCGGAACTGTATTACATATATTGACATAACGCTTTTAGGATTGCTTGATAACACAAATATTGTTGATTTTATAATAATAACTAGCGAATTTGTTTCATTTTCTTTTTTTTCCGATCTCGAAGTTTTGTTGGACTGGACTTGAAATCGGAGATTCTCATCTATTGGTGTTGAAATATTGTCACTCACATTTATAAACAGTCATTTCTCATTACGATTATTTGGACAGAAGGAAAGTGAAATATCAGCAAATAATACATAAATATAAAATTTTAATAAAAAATCTGCTCGTGTTTATAAAATCGGTGTAAATATTTTTGATATTTTCGCAGGTTAGTGTATGTTTCATCGTAATTAAGGTAGGTGCTCATTTTTATGCGTTTGTGACAAACATCCTTACAAACTTTCTATTTTCAATATTAGGAGGATAAATATGCCTGTTTTACGATATTTTTATGGTGTTGCGTAACAAACGGTGAAAGAATCGCACCCAAGTCTAACTTTCTTTATTAACACACCACTTAGCCCTGTTTACAGAAGCTTTCATTTATATTATAAAAGTCTGTTTAGCGTTGCGCTTACATCTGATGGACCTGGAGCGATTCTCAGCTTAAATTGATTTTTATAGGGTCAATGTAGACTGGGCTGATGTAGGACGTCAATAAAGTATATCTACTCAAATATCTTGATCCTCTGATCTTGGCCGATTTCCACTTTAAAGATATCATTACTTAATTGGTGAGAGCGCTGACAGGCGCTAAGTAAGTGTCATTGAACGAATAAAAAATCTTTACTTTAATTCCGTATATTTTCCGATAGATCGTGTTGATATCAGTTTATCAGCTTACACGAAAACAATGATAAATTAATAACCGCCACGTGGAGTTGAGTCAACTTTAATTGTTAATCGTCAACCATAATCGTTTTAGTCAATGGTCTTATGGCGGAAAGCTTCAATCAACACCTTTAAGAATTTGATTGGGACCTGACCTATGACCACTTTAAGAATAATTAGTGTAGTAGTATAATGGTATTAATATTAAGTTTATATTGTAAGAATCATAACAGAGATAATATGCTGATGAATATTCGCCCAGCGAAAAACTACGTAAAATAAAAAATAAATAGTTTTTGCTTGACTGTTGGATCAAATGCCGGATACAGAAAGCAGTAATCCTTAACTTTTGTTAGGAGGGTTCTCACTTTGGAGCCCTGACCATTTATATAATATAAAATTTTTATAAACTTCTATACATTTAATTTACGAGAGAAAAGATCCATACTAGTATATGTATCTACAAAACACAGTCGTGTATTCTTTTCGTGCCATAACCATATTTAAAACTCGACCTTTTAGAAAGTAAGAGTCTAGAATGCGTAAACGTTTCTTCTTTCTTAAACAAAAAAGTAGATTAGAAAAGTGTTAGCTAATCCAAATATACAAGTAAATTAATACTTAAATATTAATATTTCGATGTTTATACATTCATGATATTTGTTATTTGAATACTTACAATTTATTAGTGCTAATTTATTATCCATACTACACCACAACTACACTTTCGTTTGTGACGTTTGCATAATTATAGCGATATCATTTCAAATATTAATATTTAATGAATAATCAAAACTGGCATTTTCTGCGAAAAGCCGCATTATCATTTCAACTGTCTAATTTAAAAGCGAAAGCAGACATGTTTAGGAGGTAATAAATATATAAAAGTGCTGTGTTTAAGCTGTACCTAACTGAGTACACTTTAACTGAATTATAAAACTACCTATTATTGTTTTAAGATTGAAACTAATTTCTGTACTATTAAAACAAAAAGCTGACTCAATTCCAGAATTTTCAGAAATACACCCAACTAGTCTTTAAAACCTTAAAGTAACGCAGATGCATATACAAGCAAATTTTTGGTGATAATCCTCAGACGAAAACAAGTAAGGCACAGTTTGAGATGTTGAATAGTTTACTTTGGGAATACTTGCATAACACTTTTCTATCTAGATTAAAATTCTTCCCAAAGTTCTGTGAGAGAACCCGAAGATTAAACGCTAGTATGTGCGGAAATGTGCGGTGAATATAAACACAAACAAAAAAGTAAAAAGCTATAAATAAATGTTGGTATGTATGGCCGAGTCGCGTGCGACGCGCTGTGCGAGTTTGTGGCGCGGCGGCGCGTGCGCACTGTCGCACGGGAATATTAGTGGGTACATAGATTATAATCTTATATTACACAATATAATGTAATAATTAATTACTGGTTTAGCCGCTTACTAACTGAAAGAGCATACCACTGAAAGAGCATGTGCTCATTACAAAACTGTAAGTCACATGTCATTTTATGTAGGCAGATTAAATACTAACTTAGTACATTCTGATTTGGCATGAAGACAATCTATACTTCTGTTAAAACTAACAACAAATTACAACAGGTCAAATTCTGTACATTGAAGTTATGCATTTTGGAAATGTTAGTTGGAGGGCACTATACATATAATCGATTTTTTGTCTGTCCCTATTTTTGTTGACCGAGCATCACGCTGAAACTACTAAATGATTCCAAATGAAATTTGGCTCTAGTTAAGATAATCCGAAAATGGTTATTGGATACTTTTTGTCGCGAAAGTTAAATTAAAATGGTGTAAAACAGGGATTGAAAATCCTTAATCTTTCAAGTAACTTTTGTAAAAAATTTTATTTATACTACCAGAAAAATACTAAAAATAATGTCATTCAAGATTTTTAATTGTACTACTAAATGGTTAAAAAGGGATTGAAGATTTTTTAACATAAATCACTAAAATTTTGAGTTGCGAAAATATAAATATAAGAAAGGGCGTGAAATGAGGGTTGAAAGTTTACATCGATTGCTACGCGTCAAGGACGTCCGCGAGTCAAATATATGTTGATCCAGTTTAATTGCAACACATTTAAAATTTTCACAACTGCCGACGGTTTCAATGTTTTAATTTTAAGTTGAGAGACGCCGGCTCCGTCAGCAATGGAGCCGCGCAAATTCCTAGCGCACGTCGACTTTTCCGCCATATGTGGAGCGCGGCTGTTTCTCCGGCGATACAGTTTCACACACTCACTCACTTATTGTATGACATTCGTGAGTTATCACTCATCTGATACTTCATACTATTGACGACATCTTAGATGAGTTGGTAATGTCTAGGTTTATAGCAGAGATGACATTCGAGAGTTACGATTTCGTATTTTATAATGTATTTTATTCATGATTGGTATCATGGTAGAATTTGCTTATGGACGTATGGTTACTAAGGTTAGGCCATCAAGCGATTTAACATCATCCTAGATAACTAGGATCATCATCATTATCAGCCGATGGACGTCCGCTGCAGGACATAGGCCTCTTGCTTGGAGAAGCATCTAGGCTTATTATATCTACTGTGGTCTAGGTCTGAAGCCGTATAATTTATTAAATTATTATTATTTTCATGATGCATTTTTAAAATTTTAGAAATCTAAGATGATAATTTAAAAATGCCAAGAATTCAAATGAAAAATGTGTCAAACCTATTTCCGTATTAATTACGTCATTTCCTCTAATATGTATGAGTATTCAGGAAGTAAGTAATTTATTTAGGTATTGCCCTTTAAATTAAATAAATTGTAGATAATTTAAGGAGACTTTTTAGACATTAACAAGCTTTAAATTATGAACTAAATTAAAAAATACTCATTACCAATGTAAGAAACATCTAAAACCTTGATTAATAAAATAATTAAGAGTTTTTATTAATCAAGTTATCACCTACTGCATACAAAGCTCTAATCATCAGTACAATGTGCATTACATCATCAGCAGCCGCGTGCCGCTCGTTGATGTCTGACAACAAAATGACTTTTTGTGATGTCGTGCGCCGACTTTCGCCGACAACCGGACGGCTTTTCACCGACACGAGCCGCGGGCAGTGCCGGGTTGCATAATTATGATAATACAAAAGTTCTTATTCATTTTTTTTACCCGAGGGCCAAAATAGCATATGTATGAATAACTCATTTTTTAGCACGCTCTACAGCCTAAAAAGATTGACGAGTTTCAACATACCTACTCGTAATTTAGATAAAAATAGGTTTACTTTAATTGTGAAAACGACTACCTATACGTAGTGAAAATAAAAAAAGCAAATTAGGACATAAACGTGTAATGTATGTATTATTATATGGATAGTTTATCTAAACGAGGTTCATCCTTATCACTATATACTTTATCAAAACTCCTACTGCACGGAAACTGTTCCGATTCATCTAAAAACTACCTACTGTACAGAAGTTATAAATAAAAAGGGAGTTTCTTCTTCTTCTAGATGTATTGGTCCTACAGATCTTCCCTGTATCATATAGACCACTTCTAATTTATTGTGATCGCCACTGACTAGATTTTTCCTCCAATACTGATCGCGTATGTTGATAGTTGAGGGCACAGCGCTTAGAAGTCCTGGCACAATCGCAGTTAGTCGTTATTACCTAAACGTATGAATTACTTGAAACTGTAATAATTATGTAGATAATTCCGTCACATTTAATAGCTTCCTCTGAATGTGTGCAACTCCGGACGCCGCTCCGACTTGTCCTTGGACCACGCGACGGTGCTTGCTGTTAAATGTTACTTGTCGCATTCAATGAATTAGTTATAATAACTAGAACATAACCACAATGTAATATGCTAAAAGTATATTATAGGGCGCCTGTCCACTCTAACTGCGTAAGTGTTTGTACCAATAGCGACAAAATGAAAAACAATAATATCAAAAAACATTGCGTAAACATGCATAAGTGTTTGGAGTTTGTTGTAATTTTATTGCATGTTCACTATTTTATTTAAAACCATTATGTTATTTAATAATAATATAGATTTTTTAATAATGCCTAAATAACGATTTAGTATGAACACATTTCTTGAAAAAAAAAACATATTAACAATTAGATGGCTATTGAAAAATATCTCGATATTATATCTTTATCGAGGTATTTTTCAACAGCTCAAAAATGATCTAAGATAGTGGCAAAACGTTGCCAAGTAGTAGTACTATGTAAACATTTGACAGGTTTTACTCATATTCATTTAGTGTATTACAAATGTTCTCAATATGTTTCGACTCTCAAAATAGATCAAAGCAAAGTACAAGGCAAAGGGCAGTAAGTGGGATAAAATGCGGATTTATATATTTCACAAAAAATCACAAGCATTATTTTTGTACAAACACCATGATTGACTCATGTGTGATACTCGTTTCATGATCTAGTTATGTTATGGATACCTTGTATGGCAAATTATAAAGCACATGTAGGTATTACCGCGCCTACAACATCAATATTAAGCATAACCAGCTTACCATTAGATGTTTAGGATTAGTTTGATATACGCAAGTCATATTTTATATTCTTGTACATTTGAAAATCCATGAAAAATAGCCAAAATGTTCAGCAAAAAATATTAGTAATATAACATGCTATACAATGCATAGGGTTATTAAAAACCTATCAAAGTTAATAATTAACAAATGAAGATAAAAATACTAATAATAATTTTTACTATTAAAAACCGATACAATAAAATATGTACTTGTATTACTCGAACTTTAATGCCTCAAATAATGTACATTATTTTAATATTTATTACTATTTGAATAGAATGATTTTTTTAATGTTTATTTTATAATCATTACATCCGCAATGATCTAATTATTATTGATAGTGATATAATTTTTTAATTGTATAACAAACCTATAAATACTATGTTCTACTCGCCGCGACGCAGTGTACGAGTATAAGACATCAACGCGCTTCATCGTATTCGATTGTACTTGTGATTCAACATTATTTTGCTTTTGTACGAATTATATAACTTAATGTTTTCAATTAAGTTAAGAGGTACGTAATTTTTAATTATCTAACTTTATGTTCATTACTAATTATTATTATTTGTTTTTATTTTAAATGTTACGTCTTTACTATAATTTTATAACATTACGATCGTTAATTTCGGTGAATTTAATGTATAATTCACACTTAGATTATTATAAACTATACGTTGTTAATAACTTTTCACAATATATGTATAATTATGGCAATATATTTTTTATAATTAAAGAAATAAGTTACTCAACTTACGTAGCTTTTTATTATTATTTTTAATAAGAGCTTCTGATTATAACTTTAAATGTATGTATTTGCATGTAGCAGTTATTTCCGGCTGCGCCGCCAGTGGTCGAATTTTGTCTATTTCTCTGTACAAGATTATCTCGTTGGTCGCATGTTAGTGCCACAGATGTGCAAGAGGGCTAAATACATCAACTATATATACAATAAATTTAAGTTTCCACGCAGATAAAACAACCAACTGAGCTCAATTATTTCAGATGGTTACCAATAAAATTCACAATGACATGAAGCCGAAAATAAATCATCTCTATGAAGGTTGTCGGTGGCAGCAGCACAGTATCTTATCCGAAATGTACTTACTCATTAGGTACTCCCACGTGACGCGTCCCATTTTACGCCGACCTTGGCGCAGAATTTATTCTATATAAGGCTGTGCAATTACGTAGGATTTAAGTTGTTTTTTATTTAAATGCGTAGTTGACAAATGTAGTTGGCTTTTTACCAACAACCCGATTTTATCTTAAGTTCCATTTGCGTTAGATTAAGTATTCTGAAAATCCTAAAGTTAAGACCATTTTTCAGCAGTAGTACATACAGCTATAATTTTTTGCAACGTTTAACATACCTTAAAGGTACTTCTTTTCATTTGATAATGATGAATCCAAATCGGGGAGCAATCAAAATGGTTTCTTTAGTAAAACTAACCTTCCCTCATTAATTGAGTCACCCAATGTAGAAAAATTTAAATGGTGTTTGTATATATCGCGTTTTAACTCTTTAGGTCTAACCCCAATTTTGAACTTTACATGAAACATTTATATTACGCGAATCTTTAAATTGACACATTACTTATTTCGTCAAATTAAAGTAAATAAGTAGTATGTAAAATTGTCTGTGTTTGAGATACAATATACATACTCACTTGTATTTGTAAAAAAAACGACAAAATGCCATTATGTACCCACAGAATTATTGATAACTTTGATTTGTTGACGATAAAAATAGTGAAATTCCAGACTACTAGAGTCGAGAACGATGCCGTTTCGATCGAGTTACAGAGGTATTCGCCTATAGTAGATTGACCTACCTAAATTTTACTTCATTAGGTATCCGCCAATGCTACAATATTTCGCCGCTTAATTTAGTAATTACCTTATAACCGGTCATGTAGCGTTTCTAAGTCTATCTTCGGATGTCGAGATCGGATATTACCAAATTTAGATATTAATAGTTACCAGTCAAATTTATTGAAAATGGAACGGATTTTCCGATTCCAATTTTACTTATTTTGTTTGGAATGAAGGCATTTAAAAATAAGCGTTGAATTATACAAGTTACGTGTAAAATGACCATTCTCAGAGTAAGATTATCTCATTAATACTGCTACATTCAGAAACCAAAGTTAACCTACACTTTATTGGAATAAGTTTGGTACACGTCAGGTAATATGGATAGAATCTAATAGTATCGTGCTGGTGTTTTTTGAAGTTTTATAATTAAAATGAAGTTTGGTGTAAAGTAAAATAGTATAAGGTTAATAAAGTTTTAATATAATAAATGCTCCCACCGCTTAGTCATGTCTATCAGTTCCATGCGTTCACATGTCTATTGTACGCCCATTGTGTAGCCAAGACCCGTGGATGTAGACCATAACCTTCCATTGGAAAGGCTCCAGCGCACGTGGGAGCAAGGTGAGCCGCCTCTACGTATTATGTAGTCTATAGTGCACTGTATCTTATTCATATATTCTACCTATAAATTCTTAGTAGTATCTATAAACTACTATTGTATTATTACGTATTCCGTACTCAGCAAATAATAACCTGCAATAGGTACAGATATATTACAGAGGTTCGGAAGTCACATAAGGCTTATGTCCTGCAGTGAACTTTCATCAGCTGATATGATGATGATGATGATGATACGAAATGTCAGATTTTTAAACCAAAATCTCTATTGTTTACTTCTTTCAATCATCATTATTATTATAGGCGCCCGCTAATGAACATAGGTATCTCGTACGGACTTCTAAACACCGCGGACTCAAGCCGACAGCATCAAGTTGCTTCCTGTAATCCGCTTGAAGACATCTTTCAATCTAGTAAGAGCAAATGTTCTTTTTTTCTTCAGATTGTTGTTTTTATAAAAAAAGTCGTTAACGAGCACAAACTACAAGGTGTCACAAGTGACGTAATGCGAGTATATTATAATAATTAATACACTTGCCGTGGAAAGTAGGAAATCGCTAAGTAATCGCTCTAGTTTCGCCGCCGTTCGCGTTATTATAATATCTCGGTGAAAGCCTCCGCCGATATTCGCAGACTAGCTTGTTCACACCAACGGAACCGTGGACGTTAACTACTGTACTGTGTACCTAGTATATGCCATTCAAGTACAAATTCTTGAGAAACCTTCCTAATAATGCTCCCTATTGATACGAGAAAGAGGTCACTGAAACGTAACGCGAGGAAGGCGCGAACACTTGATACCGAGTGCATTGCGTGTGTCTTGAGTAACGCATTGTCGCCGAACACGCCACTCGTACGCGGCGTGGCCTGGATTGTTGTATACCGATGGATATTGCACTAGAAATTGCGGTTTGAGTATATCCCTGAATGTATTAGTCGAAAGCGCAGTGTCGGTCGACCCCCCACTAGGTGGACCGAGCACATTAAGCCGGTTGCAGGGAGCCGCGGGATGCTGGCGGATCAGACCGTGATGATTGGAAGTTGAAAGCAGTAATGAGGTAAAAGTTGGAGCGCACTTGCCTAGACAATAACTACCCCCACCAACTAAACGAATCGCCTGTGCTACTGCTAGGTGACACTAAATTAGTGATTAGTCAAACGGATGGTAATGCCGTAAGTAAAACGATAGCCAAGACATAACCGATTTCAATGCGGATCGGTCTAGATCAGTAGTAGATCATTGAGACTTTATATTTTTATTTATTGGAAAATCTACTTTAAATTTTAGTTTTTAATAAATTATAGTTGGTAGGTATCCGTTCGTTTGACAGTTTCCGACATAAATATCCGAAGTCCATAAATAATGTAAAGCAATCAATAATTTTCTCGCTTTCTCTGTATTTCGCAAGGCGAGCATATCCGCGGTATGGGGCACTGCGGATGGTGGGGGAGGGGGCAGGGCGCGGTCACTTTCACCGATGTTTCGGAGCCGCGGTAATCTGCGGGAGCAACGACCGAGCAGCACTGACCTCAACGTAAACAGACTAAAGCGAGTGCGTCCGTGCGTACAACTTGAGCTAGCCTCTAAGTGGAATATACACAATTTTTATTGTATGAAACTATACTTCATAATTAATAAATAACCTGCATTCACACGAGTTGAACGCAAAACTAATCAAAAAAAATTTGACGGCCTCCGTGACGCAGTGGTATGCGCGGTGGATTTACAAGACGGAGGTCCTGGGTTCGATCCTCGGCTTGGCAGATTGAGGCTTCGGCTGTGGCAAGTTACCACCCTACCGACAAACACGTACCGCCAAGCGATTTAGCGTTCCGATACGATGTCGTGTAGAAACCGAAAGGAATGTGGATTTTCACCCTACTCCTAACAAGTTAGCCCGATTCCATCTTAGATTGCATCATCACTTACCATCAGGTGAGATTGTAGTCAAGGGTTAACTTGTAAAGAATAAAAAAAAATTTACTTCATAAACCAGATCCACCGTCATCATCATCAGCTGATGGACGTCCCCCGTAACGATTTCCACGCCGTTGGATATAGATTAGGTGTGAATTTGCTAAATTACTTTTGAAAATGTATATAAATTAAAAGTAAAATTGTGTTACATGAACATAAAAAGAGCTAACTTGCATGCACGGAGAGTGTACGTAGGGTGACTTGTAGTTCGGCGCGGTTTCTAAAAGAAAACTTATTTAAAACATTTTCTACTAATTATAAACAGAGCCGCACAGTAATACTGAGTAAGCAGAATGTTTGAACAGAAACGGATAAGTATCTCACGTTTTGAAGATACCTACTACATATACATAGATTCGCCTTTAAATATTTGATCAGTCGTAGAAAGCGATGTCTGTGTGAACTAAGCCTATTATTTTATTTTTCGTATAAATTTCAAGTGATATTTATTTTGTTTTTCCGCGCGTTGGCAAACTTTTATAGGCGGTACTAGACCACTTGACAAGCTTATGTTTACATACATTCAACATAGGGCCTCAAGAACTAGAGAGACTCTGAGGTCTATAAGCTTGATTTTTTTTGCCAGACCTTTGTACATTTAAGAAAAACTAAAATTAAAAAAAAATACGAAGTCTGGCCAACAGGTTCTTTAAAAAAGAAAGCTAAATTTTATTGTACCGAAGACAGTCATATTACAAGCCTACAAAATCACATAAATGAATATCAAAGTAGGTGAGATCAATTGACCCGACTCCCGCGACCACGGCAAAAGTAAGTAAATGTTATTATAACAGTGCAACAATGGAGCCGTTACACAGAACTACATAATAACTGTTACGGCGGTTACAACACGAAACAATAAACTCAACCTTGAGTGCTGCAAATTCACATTGTAAACTCTCTCACGCACTGCACGTAACGATTTTCGTAAGCCCAATTAGTGCTTACGACTTGCCTCGCTTACGTCATTGCAGCACGTAACGCCTCACCTGCCGATGATCATCATTCCACCATCATCATGTATAATTAAAGGTCCTTTGCATACAACAAGCCTCCTCCTCCTATTAACCTTGTGCTAGCCACTTACCATCCGATAAGCCCACATGCCTGCAATGCTAACGGCTTGACGTCCGATAAAACTGATCGTGTGTCAAGCCGTTACATGCATGTGAGCTTACTTGATCGTCAGTGGCTGACCTTGGGGATTACCCATCACACTGCTTCAATGCGTATCGGCGAGCTTAGAGTGATTATTAGTGTTTAACTTGGTAACTCCGACTAATTACAAATAGTCTGAGCTCGGTTATCACCACATCTATAAACGAAGATCCAACCAACGAAGCAGAGTGCCTAGTGGCAGTTTTCAATGTTTTCATACTGTGACGTTCGCGTTTACGTTTACGCGATCGTCACAGTATGAAAACATTAGTAACTTCCCACTCTGATATCTTTCAAAGTAAATATTTAAAATTTGTCAGTAGTAAATTACATATTGTAAAACGTACGAAAAACGCACTCAATCAGTTTAATAATTTATTAATTCTTACAATATAAGCAAATCAAAGCAATTCGGTTTTTTCAACGGATCGCTTAACATCCGATGTTAGCGTTGAGTTTGTATAGGTATGTGCAAATTATTTAAAAACAAATCTCAGCCGTTTGCACACAACACGACTTGAAACACTAATTATAAAAAAACTTTATAGTATTTACATAAGCACTCGCTTAATATTTAGCCCAAAATAATTCCGAAAGTAGACCTGAATAGCAATCTCCCACAAGAATCAATATTACTGTCAAACCCAATATCATGACAATAGTCATTGTCATGATATTGGGGATAACACATTATAAAGTGGTGTCTGTCTTCCCGACATTTTTGATAAGATGAATATAATTTTCATAATCATTGATGATATAATTTATTTATACCTAAATTAATCTCATACTCTTATGAATTACAACTTAGACCATTAATAATGGTCTAAGAATTACAAAGACTGAAAAATTCGTAGATTAAATTCCGACCCACTTTTGTTCTACCATTCATAAATATGTCCAAGTTACTATATGGTAGTAGTACCACAGAAAACATGTACTAGTAGTAGTACTACCCAATGTAGCTGACACACAGACTTAGTATTCACTTCACTTCGCGTCATTACTCGGCGCAAGTGTTCATTGATGTGAGTCGTGTTGTGACATAAGCTGCTGTACTGAATCATAACTAGTGTGATGTTACAATTAATGCAAGTCTTGTGTAGATGAGCAAGTCGCTCATGTTAATTGCTGTAGGTATCGAGTGTGACATGATTGCAATGGCCTTAATTTAAATTCGCTGTTATAAATTAGAAAGGATTTTGACGACATCTCTGAGAGTCCTGGAATTGATTTGTTGTTGATGCCCCTATGAATTATGAAAGTTCTAATTTTGCTTAAGTTTCTGGATTCGTTTATCTAAACGGGTTTACATTACCATAATACCACAGGGGTGGTAAGCTTTGACCTTACGGTTTGACGTTTTGCTAAGATGCCGTGTAAAAAGAAATCAGTCAGGTCAGGTAGTCAAGCGGTTGTCGTTGCATAAAAAAGGTTGTACTGTTATTTGCTTGGACCGACGGACAATTTCCTAAATGTATGTATGTTAATGCGTTTGTTCATTAATATGTAGTAGATATGTAAATTGTTATTTCTCGTATCCTTAGGAAATGATTGAGTCATGATATTTGGTACACCGTTCGTATTACAAATTATTAGAATAATTTTACCATGTATTTTTCCATTTTTTTTTTGATTCGGTCAAGTGTCTAGACCCTCAACCAGCCAATTAAAAGCCTTTCTAAAGCAAAAGCAAAATCGTGCTACTATGTCACATGTTTTGTAACTAAAGAAATTATTTCAGGATATCCCGTAAAAACTACGTTTTTAAGCACGCTAACCATCAACTTGCTACAATCGTATATAATTTTTGCATAAACTAAAATGACATTTGCGTAGCATTTGAACTGATCATTGAAGCTTGTCATAGAGTGCTAAGCCAGTAGCATGCAGCAGACATAAGCATTGTAGTACTTCCGCGGTCGAGCGCAGTCGCAAAGTGTCCTACTACAGTTAATGTCATCCGCTAGTGATATAACGCTATAGGCGCGTAGTGCAATGATCTTTCGTTACATAACCTGTGACCCGGCACAGCGGCAGACGGCAGGTCATTACCAATGTCAACTGACTGACGTACTACACGAGCACGACCTTTGAATAAACACTGGGAAACTTGTCACTAAACAAAAGAAATGCCGAAATTGTCTCATGTCACTGGAGAGTTCATTTGTGTCCATGTAGCTTAAGATCTATCTATCTATTGTCACTGATAAATTAATAAGAGACAGACCAGCTGGCCTATTCACTAATTCGGTCAGGTAACTATATCTGTAACTGACTAATGTCATCGACCTGCTGTATGATATCCACAAAAGGTTGACATTTGTTACATCTCTACGTCTAAATTAGTGACTTAGACGTTAGGTAAGAGCTAATTCATAGCTAATAGGTAATTAAGCAATATTAGCTATGAATTAGCCCTTACCTAACAGTATAATATGATATGGAGGTTAGGTTAGGTTAGGTTAGGTTAGGTTAGACGTTACACCAGCAACTTCCAAATTCTGTAACCTTTATTAGTACGAAAGAAACATTTTCTATTTTAGTCTTTTTATACATAATCCGCTGAACCAAATCAGATGAAATTAATTAGATAAACGATTTAGTACAAAGATAGGTTGTAATTTGGAAATGACAATTTAATACTGCTGGGTTTGTTACAAAAATAAAACTGAGTAATAGTTTGAAGCAGGTTTATATAGCGCTTTATTTTATTCTGGGCAAGCAATGATCAGAAAAACCACGAGAAAATCATTTTAGAAAAGAAAAACAAATTTCTGTGCAGACAAAGTCATAGGTTGTATTTAAATATTTACCTACATATTAATAATATTTCAAAAAAGTATTCCGATACCGGGAATCGAACCCGAGCCTCCTGGGTGAGAGCCAGGTATCCTAGCCACTAGACCATATCGGATATGATGTGAATATTGAAAATATCAAATGTAACACAAATTCCAACCATTAAAAACTGCTACTAATATTTAAATCGATAAAATAATTAATCATCTTTACGATTCCTATCAAAAATATGTTCTACGTACTACGTAATGTACTCACTCGTACTACGTAACATCAATAAAATCATATTACATTTTACAAGTAGATTACCTAATTGAATGTCATGCTTTCTTATCACGGTGCTGTCAAATTTGTGGGACACGCTCTGTGGATGCGATAATCTTATTTTGATGAACAAAAGAAATTACTTTTTGTTTATCTTGAAAGAAGTGGCGTGAACAATTTGTGACGTTACGTAGTACAAAAAGTCAATATCTTACAAATGTTTTTTTAATCATTTTGTTTATGTGAATCTTTGACATTTTTTATTAAAATTTGTATGAAAAAAAAGCAAAAAGAATCGCGCCCCCGGGTGGGCTCGAACCACCAACCTTTCGGTTAACAGCCGAACGCGCTAGCCAATTGCGCCACGGAGGCGATGACACAAGTGGCGATAATTACTAGGGATTTTTTTTTTATTTTATTATTATAATAGCATGTATTAATTATCTGTACATAATATTACAGTAAATATGACTAATTTATTACATTATTTTTACTAATATTATAAAGAGGTAAAGTTTGTGGTATTTTGTGCAAGTAGGTAGTCTCTGAACCGATTTTGAAAATTCTTTTACCACTAGAAAGCCACGTTATTTGTGAGTGCCATAGGCTATATTTTATTTCCGTATTCTCATGGGAATAGGAATTACCCGAGTGACACATAAGGGTGTCGGCTATGTAAGATGCTCGTAAAACTCGCGCGCATTAACTTGACACGTGGCTTTCAAACTCAACTGAACAAACAGTACAAACATCATTCGAGCCAGGTGTCAAGTCAATCCGCCGAGCTGTACCTAAAACTTAATACGTGGTCACGCTATAAGCTAAGAGGTTTACAAGAGACCATCTTAGAGAGAATTTCCATCACCTCACACCCTTTCCAGCTCTGTAGTTCCTGAAAGAGTTTCTGCGCCGGGAGCCTTGGCGAAGCTGTTGCACTGATTAATAGCACACATATAAACTCGAAAAGGGATTGGCACCGTTTCACCTCGGTCTCTGATGTCAGCCACTGGCCATCCAATAAGTTCATGAGTGATGACATGAGCTTGTCTTGCTTGTGATTTAAGTAACGAATTAAGATTAATTTACGCTTTAGTAAAATGTGGTCGAGTTTATACGTAAACGTTCCCGGAGTTGATATATTGTGTGTTTAGAGTTACAACCCTTTAGCAAGCAGCACAAAGCGAACTAAGTTAAGCAAGCACTAACTAAACCGTGACGCCTAGGTATGATGCAGACATTATACATTCCACGAACGCCTACATTGTTTGAATGTACTGAATGACGAACTAAAGCGCTCTGAATGGAATCCGAACTACATGCCGGACTCCGCGACCGCGTGGCTGTGACGTCACCGCGTGCTGACCGCTTGCCCGGCAGGTACAGAGGCGATCACTTTCACTCTATCACCATGAGATCACCCGGCAAGTGGTGTGATAGACTTTATCTTAAAAACTTTATGTTAAAAAAATCGAAGGGGTTTTATGTCGGTGTAATATCCCTTTGATTTTTTAAAATTTCTTACCGAAAATGTGTCTATTTGTTTCACCTGACACCTCTTTGACAATCTTTAGAGCCTTAAATGTTTGATCGATTTCGACATAATATAGAGAGTTGTAGGTGTATAAAAAAAAAAATCCCGGAATTTCCATTGCTTTTAATTTAATACTTGTCTGTTTTTTCTGTGTTGAATTAACATATCTATACTAATATTATAAAGCTGAAGAGTTTGTTTGTTTGTTTGTTTGTTTGTTTGTTTGAACGCGCTAATCTCAGTAACTAATGGACCGATTTAAAAAATTCTTTCAGTGTTAGATAGCCCATTTATCGAGGAAGGCTATAGGCTATATATTATCCCCATATTCCTACGGGAACGGGAACCACGCGGGTGAAACCGCGCGGCGCCAGCTAGTTACTTGATAAAATCGCTGATTTAATTGATTTATTGTTTCATTAGATAATCCATTCAATATTATAAGTAAGTTGAATACATACCTACCCTCGAATCATTAAAAATCAATGGTCTCTTTATGCTAGCAAGACTGCAAACGTTCACTATTAGTTAGAAGTAGTACACCAATTAGTCACATTTCAAAGACGTTCTAGAGATTCTAAAGATTGCAACATAACTTGCAGATACCTCCTTCAACATACCTATATGTGTTTTTCAAATTTAATTGCTATGTCAGTGTTTTTTTTAATGTTTTTGTTTCATTTAATGTCGTCGTGTTAGTGGAAGGCCGGTGTAGTCGACAGTCGACAAAGGCCAAGTGTGAAGTGTAGGTAAGCGATTAATCAAATAAATTGTTCGTTCGTGGTCGTGGTCGTGGCACTCGTGCCGGCGGCTATGGCGGCGTTCCAGTAACATTTACTGTGAAAGGTTACAGTTTTAATTATTATTAACTAATCAAATTACTGATTTATTGCGGTTTTAAGAATATCATATACATAAATTGACTTAAGTAACCGAGTGCATTTTTTTTAGAAACGTGACAGCAGCATAGCATCAATGATCAAACTAGGTAAATCTTACAATTTGTTGAAATTGAAATAAAATAAACACAAGCTGAAATGATTAAACTGTATTCCAAATATCTTATTACTCATTCTTAAACAAATCGTTACTTTATTAGATGGTTAATACATTAGTTAAATATAACTTATCACCACATAACATGTCATCATCCTCTTGCTAGACAACAATTACCCCAACCAAACCAAACCTCAGAATAAAACCATAATCATTAATAAACAGTACAGATTTAAATATTTATCTGGAAGAAGGAGTTTTTATATGTTGTCTTTTGTATTTGTAATTATTAAATAACTAAAAATCTAACAAATTATACATGTCAAATAATTGTAACTTTAAGATTACATAATGGAACCACAGCTCCACCCCCCAATCTCTCCCCTCAGGTTTTTGCCCCTTACGTCCCGTATAAACATAAGTATTGACGACGCTCTATTGGAATCGCTACAATATCACAGTCATGAGTCAATCAAGTAAGGACCTCGTCTTCCAAACTTTCTTCAACAAAAAAGCGTAAAGTCTAGTTCGAGTTCAGAGAGTTTTTAAAGAAATCGTAAAACACAATTGATAGGCTTTTAAATTAATTTAAAATAGAATACCTGATATATACAAGGTCACTAGATAAGAATATAATATGTTCCTTATGTCGGATCTCGTACAATTGGTCACCTGATAATGTTACTAAAAAGCAATTCTGAAACACAAATTTTGATAAACTACCCATAAAACTTCATAATTCACGCTTACAACGCAGAAAGTATAAAACGAAAGTAAAACAACCATTTGGAGCCGCTTCGAGCCGCCTAGAACCAGTTCAAACCGGTTGTGGCTACTTTAGAAGGATTGTCCGGTCATTCTTCCTGTCATTTCACTTCTTTTTATCCAATCTTGTCTTACTATTATCACGAATTAGAAGTTAGAACACTTTTCATTCGAGTGATCATTATTATCTATGGTGGTGAGGATATTTTAGCTTGGATTATTATAATTATTATATATTACATAGTACCTATGTAGGTATAAGTATGTACCTATAATGCTTATGACTTTATGACACCTTACCTTTCTCTGGATCTACAACCCTACTCGACGTGTACTGTTTACCTGTTGGTAACAATTAACAAAAGAAATGAAGGTGAAAAATGCACGTCATTAATTTATAACTTATTTATTTTAAATTATGTATTGTTTTTTCGTAAAATTTTATTAAAAAATCTAATTGTTCTAAGCATATTTTAATTGAATTTCTTTTCATTAATTTAAGAACATGTTAATTATAATCAAAAGTGCCGTCATCTTGTCGTCTATCTCTATCTATATTCTCTTGGCGAGTAAAAGAAATCACTAAAGCTGGCAATAATAGGGTAGTTGAATCTAATATAAACAATATTAAGTTCGCATAGTACCTACATGTATATAGAATAAAGGTCCGAAATATATCGATATTAATTAATAAAATTTAAGGATTTCTTTTAAAATTTGATTAAAAAATCATGTATTTTAAATTTAAAGTCTCAAAAAATATAAAAAAAAAATTCAGTCTAGTAAAACGTTAATAAACTATTTAAGACCATTTAAAAAAAGTGTCAACTAGCCTATTGCTCCGTCACTCGCGCGCAAACTTATCTTGCACGCACTCTATCCTCATCTTTAATTCGTTTGTTAGTAAACAAAACAGATGTAGTATAGCTAATGTTTATCACGTAGTACCTATATAGGTGCGATGGATTTGTTTTTGTCTGTCGAGATCATTATTCATTATTTAATTGCTCTGATTGTTACGCCTTAATAGATATATTTTACAATTTAATAACGTGGTATGAGACATTCCTTAAAAATAAATAGATCTTTCTTTTTTCCTTTTTTTTCTTCTTTCTATTTTAACCTTAAAATAAGTCGGATTCATTTCGACGGAGACACTCGTACGAGTAGCTTTAATACGACAACTCTCTACTTACCTTATAACTTGGAATTAACCAGTGTGATTACTGATTAAGTGATTAGTAATCAAGCAAGTGTGAAAAATATTATTTAACAGCACTTAATTAATTATATAAAGTACTTAGTGGTAGCCCACATGCTCACTGGTAGGTGACGTCCGTGTCGCAACCGGGTGCGGGTTCTATTCCGGTCAGTGCACTCATTGCGTTGTTTTGTTTCAGGTACGGAGCCATTATGTATTGAGTTTACTGCACGCAACTACATTGTGCGAGTACATTGTTATCATCGCTAAGGAAAACTACAGTTTTAAGGTACGAATTTTATAGAAAAGGCACAGAATACATATGAACAAGGAAAAGGTAGTATTTGATCAGAGCCACCGCAGCATTAGTGCTCTTTGTTCTGTGATTAGAGCATCTGAAGCAGCTTTCGATATTTTAGGGTCATTGAAACGTACCTGTAAGAAAGTGTAGGATCTGTATTCACCCGCACGTGCCTTTGTTGGTGTGTTTGTAGATTATCCTCTAAAATTCTCCAATTTAAATATTAGTACTAAAATGGATATTCTTTAGAAATATTTAGTAAATAAAGTGGTCCTAACTTGAGTTTACATTGCCTTAATTGGTTTGCGATAATACAAATGGAGTAAATGATAGCATCAAACACGAAGCCTTCTGTACACAAGAGTGTAACGACGCTGGACACTGGACACGTCCTCCACACAATGAGACACGCGACACTGAGACACTGCGACATAAACAAACAGATATTGTCTTAGAACCATTGTTGATCAACATTTCTGTATTCTCGACATTCCTTTTATCAAAGAGTTTATAAAGCATGGCCTACACATATTGAAGCAATACCTATAGCCACGGTTGAGGGACCGGACACAAACACTATACCGAAAGGTCTAGGGTTCGAAAGCGGTTAGACTATTCTCGTAACACTCCTACTAAGACAAACGAGTGGCGAGGCTGAAGTGGCAATGGTCAGGGCACATAGTTCTAAAAGCCGATGGACGTTGGGGTCCCAAGGTGCTGGAATGGCGACCCCGCACCGGAAAATGTATTGTTGGCCGACCCCCCACTAGGTTGACCGAGGACATCAAGCGTGTTGCAGAGAGCCGTTATGCAGGCGGTTCGAGACCGCTTTGTTTGGAAGTTCATGCAAGAGGACTGTGCTACTGTGTGACTGCGTGATCTATGTCTAGGAGTAGACGTCCATCGGCTGTTAAAGATGATGATGATAATAATAAAAAAAAACTGAAGAAGAAAATCATCGTCTACAATAAGATCTTATCGCAATGCAAGCTCGTGCACAATGCATTAAACTGAGGCCATGGCCATGAACGTGGATTCTATAGCCTGATGTCCTATCGCGTTATGTAAGAGTTTGATCACCGCCAGGGAAGTCTACTGTTGAACCCGTTCCACCACATGCATACATTGCACTTAGTTGGAGTCTCATTAAGTATATCGTCTCGTCTTTTAAAAAGAAATTCACCAGCTTACCCTTCAGATGAAAGTGATGGAAGGCATGAGATATATGAATGATGATTTTACAATTTGATAGTTGTCCCTTATCTTTTCGTATCCAAAATGATAAAGAGATCACAGAGTAGGTATAGGTATTAAATATCATGTATATAGGTAGATGATACTTTCCTCATCCCTATATACCCACTATCATTATAGAAAGAATTTCTCTAAGTACTTAATGTTGACACGAGTCTGTACAAGTATTGTCACTTTCTCTGACAATTACTGTCGCACCTAGACATTACTCGGGGCACGTTTGATGACCTCCGCCGCGCGCGCGTTAGTATTGAGACAGTACCTGGTTCTATTCCCAGTTTGGATCTATTTAATATTTTCCAAATTTTATAACAGCTATTCTGGTAGGTTTCGTGCCAAAATATTGAAGTACCTTAGTAACGCCAAGGGAATTAGTATTTTGGTACGACGTAACGATGAAACTACTGCATGACCAAACACGGTTGAGTGTTAGCTCGTTCGACAAGTGAACCTCGTCACAGTTTTATACCTATAGTATGTCAGTATAGTACAAATCTTTGTCATTTTCCGCGTCATTTTGCGGTCTTGGCAGCATGGTCGAAGGCGTCGGACTAAGGGATCAGGATAGTAGTTCCTGACTTACCTCAAATCCATCTGCTTATCAGTTCTCACACACTTGTGCACTACCCATGCGCATGGATCTTTACCAACCACATCATTAAAGCGATGTCCCCTACTAACATGTCATGCGTCGCGGCGCGAGGCGGCTTGCTTGCGTTAAACGGAACGCATCTGAATACCTACTCGCCATGACTTGCATTGCTTACTGCTTTACGTAATGTGCGACCATTTGAATTACTTAAATACTTTGTAAGTACTGTATCTATGCTAGCAAAAGGCACTGCCCTTCTTTGTAAATGAACATAAAGCAACAATTTTGTTATTAGTTGACATTTTGATATACGTAGGTAAGAAATGTGTGAGTGAGGGACAAACATTTTATTAGATGATTAGCGGACGCCCGCGACTTCGTCCACCCTCAGACCCGAGAATAAGTTCTCCCGTTTTTCCAACATTTCCCTTCACTGCTCTGCTACTATTGACCGTAGTCCGCAGCGTAATGAAAAATATACTAAAACCTGCCCAGGAGTATGTTTCGTTAAAATCCGTCGAGTAGTTTTTGTTTCTATAATGAACATACTGACTGACAGACAGACAGACAAAAACATTACTGATTTCATTTTTGGCATCAGTATCGATCACTAATCACCCCCTGAAATAATTTTTTGGAAAAAAATATATTTCATGTACAGAATTGACCTTATGTGTAGGTATACAGGGTGATTCGGTCTTTAGTGCGGATATTTTTTTTCGTGGTTCTGTATCATTAATAGAATATAAATCTACAAACAGTTCGATACATTTAATGTAATTTTTTTTTTAATTTATGTCTCTAAAATAACAAAATAATGTACATATTATTACTAAACAAGATATATTCGGCTTAAAAGTGATCTGGTGACGTCCTTTAGGTATCAAACGAAAATAAAATAAACGCACAATAGGGTGACCCTAAAATTCTGTTCAAAAGTAAATAACTTTAGCTAACGATAATTTTGTTATTTTTGAGTTAAAAAAAAAAGAAAAAATACGTGATCATTAAATTTTGTTTATGTACAAAATATAAAAATATCCGCACTAAAAAAATTTTCTTCCTGTAGATTAGAGGTTGACTTGATACAAAATAACAATCAGACAAATGTTTATGTACATACTTATAAAAGCAATGGAATAAAATAACACAAGCTGGAATGTATAAACTGTATTTCAAATAACTTATTACTCATTCTTAAACAAATCGTTACTTTGGTAGATGGATAATACATTAATTAAATAAACTTCACGCCACATAATCGCATGTTCGCCTCTTTTACATAGAGTATATATCACAATACCCTACCAACCTCAGAATAAAACCATTATCATTAATAAACAGTACAGATTAAAACATTTATCTGGAAGAAGGAGTTTTTATATGTTGTCTTATGTATTTATAATTATTTAAATAATTAAAAATCTAACATTCGGCCATACTGACTACAAGTTTGTCCTCAAACTTTGTAAACACAAATAAATTCTAACATTACATTATTATAAAGATTCACTGAACTATGTCTCATAGTATTTAAAATTTTAATTTATGTTTATTACCACAACTCATTAATTCTCCAATAATTTCTAATTATAACAAAAGTGAGTCCCAATTAATCTATTATTATTACTACTTGCTAAATTCACTGATTTACAAGTAGTAAAATTCAATTTTGTCATTACAGATATTTTCTAATTTTAAACCTTGATTTAACAATATGTTGAAACACCCTACAATACATTTAATTATTCTTTAAGAATTATATAATTATAGTTTAACAGATTTCTCATTCAATATTTACAAATTGTGAATACAGACCTATACAGATTTTGATAGTGATTCTATTGATAAAAATCCAAACACTTAAATTCAGTTAAACTGGTATGTTAATTCTTGTTTTTACAAATTTGAAATAAATTCAATCTTTAATCACTTCCAGATTCAGTCCAATTACCCAAATTCATGACAAAATTGTCTGTCATTTTGTCATTCCTAAACTAAACTAAAAGTTATGTTAATATAAAGTTATAACTATGAAACCTCGATTCTACAGAGACAGTTCTTATAATCGCATTAGATCATACAAGTAAATCATGTACTTTGACGAAAAACAACATCTAGCGAGGTAGGTCTTATGTATGTCTGAGCTTCCAGATGACAAGAGGGAGCTTTACTCTAGACAGAGACTTATTAAATATTGTAATTAACTTAGACAGAGTAGTAGATTAATTTAAAGCATTAAGTACATAGACGATATGTAATATTTACAAATGTAATGTCTTTATCTTCTAATATTTGTCTGAGCTTCCAGATGACAAGAGGGAGCTTTACTCTAGACAGAGACTTATTAAATATTGTAATTAACTTAGACAGAGTAGTAGATTAATTTAAAGCATTAAGTACATAGACGATATGTAATATTTACAAATGTAATGTCTTTATCTTCTAATATTTGTCTGAGCTTCCAGATGACAAGAGGGAGCTTTACTCTAGACAGAGACTTATTAAATATTGTAATTAACTTAGACAGAGTAGTAGATTAATTTAAAGCATTAAGTACATAGACGATATGTAATATTTACAAATGTAATGTCTTTATCTTCTAATATTCGGCCATCCTTACTAAAAGTTTGTCCCCAAACAACACAAGAATATCATGAAATTATGACATTACTATAATATCAACTATAAATAGAACAATGTTAACAATAAAATTTTATAATTAATTATCACACAGCATCCCATAAGTTATTTAAAAGAATCCAATGAAACTATAATGAAATTCTTGATTTCTTCTATATACTTTTATCATAAAAATGTTAAATAAGAATAAGAGTGATACATATTATAAATAAACATAATGTTCATGTGAAGCTTTTGTCAATCAACTTATCTATTTTCATCATTTCAAAACATTATTTATATTTGTCAAATTCGTCATCATCGATTAATGGCATCTGCACCGAACCCCTCACCACCCAGTCCAGAACTAGTAAAGTTACAGGACTTTGTGATCGTGTTAGACTTCCAGATGATGTGTGACATCTGCACCGAACCCCTCACCACCAAGTCCAGAACTAGTAAAATTACAGGACTTTGTGATCGTGTTAGACTTCCAGATGATGTGTGACATCTGCACCGAACCCCTCACCACCAAGTCAAGAACTAGTAAAGTTACAGGACTTTGTGATCGTGTTAGACTTCCAGATGATGTGTGACATCTGCACCGAACCCCTCACCACCAAGTCAAGAACTAGTAAAGTTACAGGACTTTGTGATCGTGTTAGACTTCCAGATGATGTGTTGCATCTGCACCGAACCCCTCACCATCAAGTTCAGAACTAATATAGTTACAGGACTTCATGATCGTGTTAGACTTCCAGATGACATGTGATAGAAGATAATCAAAATATAAAATCAGATATAAATACATATACATACATTTTTAAACGACTTCAAAAAAAAAGGAGTTTATCAATTCGTTGGAATCTTTTTATATTTATTTATTTATTTTATTTTGCTGTGTAATAATCAATAGAGAAATTATTATACAACAAATATATCCATAATCATTCACAAAACAAATAACGGTATATTAGTCGTCATAACACTACTATACTATAATACTATCTAAAATATTATCGATAACACCGGCCGACAAATGAATACTTTTTGAACGTTGTTTTGATTTCAGTAAAAATTATCAGTAATTTATAGTATTTTGAACACAAAAATACCTGCACAATTACTCTATCACATCAATTTTTTTTACAAAAAGGAAAACAAATTTTACTTTAAAAGCTTCTAACATACAGCAAAAATAACAATATCTGTATGATTGTCTTGCTTTCACTATATCATAGGTAGTACCAAAAGGTAGAGATTGTCTTTTGCTGTATGTCCAGTGTCCACTGCCTTAATTGTTCAACACGATTAGTACAAACTGCAGAGTCCACGATTTTATTTGTATTTTGAAGTCAAAATAAGCTACATATTTATTATACATATTTTCCACAAATTTTTCAGTTTTTGCTTAGAATCATAAAGTTTCAACAAATGTAACAAAATATATCTGGACTATTGTGACACTTTATAGAAGACGTTATGTTTATCAGACGTTTTCCAACAACAAAAAAAACCATTAACTAAAATATATATATATTTTTTTTTAACAAAGGCACTATAACAGCTTATTTCCACGAAACGCGTTATAAATAGGTGTGTCGTTGTTATAACTGAAGTAATTTCTCATGAGAGGTCGCTTAATTCAAAGAAAGAGTGCCAAAACTCGAAAATTTCACTGAAAAATCAAAACTAGCGAATATATTAATTTTACTAAAAATCTGATGTGATATGATAAAATTAGGTCTGATTTCGTAATCAGCACTACAAAATCAGTAGAAAAAAAATAATTATATCTTGGACAACGAAAATCGTGTCGGCCTGTGTAATACATCTATCCTTATATTAAAATTTTACCAAAACACAAATCGTCATCAGTAAGTCATAATTAATGAATAACATCATGGATGTGAGCAAATATTTAAAATATATGTATATATGATATCAAAACTAATAACTCTCAATATAATACATAATTATAATATCATCATATCATAAATAAAAATACTAAATTTAAATCGTGTGTTATCAATACATAGTGTAACTTCTCTCATCTTTGTGATTTGGGTCAACTGTCGAATAGGGCTGTGTTCAACCCAATGATTATCATGAGAATCTCATATATCCCATATTCATCAATCAATATCCATGCATCTCGGATCTGTAATCAAATATTTTCACACAGTATCACATAGCTCAGTCACTTAATCGTTCAGATAAATATCATACTTGTTTGACAAATAATTTAATTTAACATAACTAGCATACCTAGCATCCAAGAGAAAATCAGTCTATAATTGAATGAACCTTAGACCCGGTACATAAAATGAAATAAAATGTTAAACATGTGTTAATCTATCAATTTACTTTAATTCAGACAAAAGACTCTTTCTCTTAAAGAAATGCTTTTTTTTTTTTAATGATAATAAAGACTTCTTGAAAATATTGCGATTTATGATTGTAATAATTTTAGTATGTAATCCAATCCTAGTAGTTATCACTAGATAAGAAAAGATGATATTTGACTATGTATTGTATAATTATCTTCAGACTACCCCCTTTTTTGTAATAATAGTAGCATAAACCTGTCTTAGACCAGACCACCCCCTTTGTTATATACCTCTAGTTTGCTATCAGAGGTTTTACCTATTCATTAATTTTAGTATATTCTTTTTTTTTTAATTCTGTTAAATTTCTTTTTTTTTTTTTTTTTTTGGCTATATCCATTAATTATTTTACTGATGTAATGATTTAAGTCTCTATATTGATTCATACTTGATGCAGACCACCCATCAGTTGCATGCAGGTACCAACAACTCGGTGGCGTGCACTTTGTAGATGCACAAATGTACTGACTACCTAAGGACCCAATACAAATCTATATTCAAAACCTATACCACTTAATATGTTGGCCAAGGAATTTTCTAATTTTTTTTTTTTTTTACCTTTAGTGTACTAGTATACCCTAGTTAAAACCTTATGCACATATCATTGTAACCATCCGAATATATAATTCTAACCACAACCCCATAATAATTACTAATTTTCATAATTATACAAAATGTTGCAATCTAATAAAATGCTAGAAATAAACAAATGAGACATGGATTAAATACACTAGTGTATCTGCAAATAATAAACTGATTGATTGAATCTAAAACAACAGCAATAGTATGGTTAATTTACTTGTATGTAGAATCTATACATCTGCACATGACCATTAATGAAAAGAGAGCCCAACGTCACCCACCCACAAAACTGTCAAAATATGTCTTAGACAAATATTTTACAACCTATTTATGGCAATCTGTGTCTCTTTACTTGAAGTCCATACAGACTGGGCTCTAAGACAATTTGTGATCAATGATATTATTATAATTAATTATTTATTACTCAATTGTCACACAAGTAACTTTTTAATATCACCCTAAAAAAAAATCTCCAATTTAATTAATTATAAGATTTCATTAAGATGAATATCATAATATCTCTTAGTACTCTTGTAGATAAGCCGAATATAATAATATTCATGGATAAGAATCATTTACTGTGTTGCTGCAGATTGTTAATAACTGTTCTATACTAAATAGGCTGAAGGCATGTTGTCAACGCTTGAATAGTTAAATAGGTTTTCAAACATAACTACAAATTTATTTTTCAAGAAATCTATCAATCCAATTTCTTAAAAGATTTAAAAAAATTTATATTAAGTACATACAGTAATCTACATAATGATATATCTAAGCAAATCCTATCTGAAAATATTGTAATAGCTGTCTCAAAACTTGTTATCAGGTACCTACATCAAGGCCTAAAATAATACTTGAACCATTACATAAAACTTCATATATTTTTAATTTTTATGTTATTCAGTCATAAAAACTCACATATAACAAATGTATAGTTTGAAGTTACAGGCACAAAAAAAAACAATATTTTAGTTAATTCATTTTAGTCCCATGTCAGCAACGGATGTAATGTAGTTCTATAATTAAGATTTCTCAATATTACATTATGCCAGTGTCCTACATCCTAACAACCCTAGAGTGGTCTGTCTTCATACGTTAATTTCTTGAGCAGTGTGTATGTGTGTGTGTGTGTGTGTACTTTTCACTTAAATGATTTTGGTTTCCTAGATATAGTCATCTAACAAAAATGTTTTGACAATAAGCCAGACAAACTGACAACCTATCAACCATACTTAGTTTCACCTAGTGATTATTTATTCTTTGTAATTTTATTTCATATTAGTCACAACTGAATAATTTATGAGGCTGTTTAATCAAACTAATAAAACTCACCAGACACCTAGTTTAATATATTTAGACATCATTGGTATTTCTCATCCGTCAAACCAACAGGATTCCATCTCATATAACTCTGCAGCTAACACCACACATGCATCTTTGTATTTTGTTATTAATTTACACGTTCTTCTCTGTTCTCTCGCAGTTTTTCAAATAATATCCTCTTATGAGTGCTGTTGGACTGTTTGACTGTTTTGCTCATAAATATCGTCAACATGGTATAAGTGTGTTACGTTTACGTTTCTTCATTCTTGTTAGATATTGTAAGCATCGACAACCGACATCGCATAAATACTTTTACCGGGACCAGTGCGGCGTGCGTCCCATAGCCGTCAGTGGTATACATACTTAATGGTTGTACACACGTATGATTTTTATCGCATTTCTCGTAATGTAAACCACTGTTTCCCAAATTCACACTTCATTTAAATGCCGTTACATTTCTTTCTGTAGATCGACTTTAATGTAGGTAATGACATCGTGTTCGTAGGTACATCCCACTTCTGATAAAAGCAATGGAATAAAATAACACAAGCTGGAATGTATAAACTGTATTTCAAATAACTTATTACTCATTCTTAAACAAATCGTTACTTTGGTAGATGGATAATACATTAATTAAATAAACTTCACGCCACATAATCGCATGTTCGCCTCTTTTACATAGAGTATATATCACAATACCCTACCAACCTCAGAATAAAACCATTATCATTAATAAACAGTACAGATTAAAACATTTATCTGGAAGAAGGAGTTTTTATATGTTGTCTTATGTATTTATAATTATTTAAATAATTAAAAATCTAACACTTACTTATTTATGTACTTTTTAATGGTTGATTTAGTAATTTTCGGTGGTGGTTTTATACCGTAATGCCTTATTTAAGCCGTTAATAAGTGTCAGCAAAATTAACTCCTTTAACTAATTCATCCTCACTCTTAATTACCTAATCCATCTAATTAAACTAACATTTAATTAAATAGGGTCGGCATACAAATTCCCATTCATAGGTGTATTTAATAATAACTAACCTACAAGTTCCTATCTACCTAATTTTGGTTCATTGGAGCAGCGAAATGTGTGTTAATTTCAAAAAATAAGCATTAAGCTAATGATAGCAATGATCACAGTGAGGATGATATTGATGATGACGATGATGATGATGATGATGATGATGATGACGATGATGACGATGATGACGATGATGATGCAGATGATATAGGTAGTCATCATAGATTGCGATAACGAACTGGCGCGTGCATGTGACGCGCGGCATGCGGATAAAAAGTTCGTTTGAATCCGCGAGGCGCTATTATGTTGTGGGTTAATTCACAAGCGACGCGAGAATATTTAACTACCTATAAGTATAATATATTATGTTTATGTAGGTACCATATCTATACTTATTGGTTTTTGTAATATATATAGAACCTTTTTCATATACGTCTTCAATCTACTACCACCTAGTACCATCTTAAACTTACTATATTATCAACATTTTCATCAGATGAACGTCAATAGAACTTGTCATCAATGTAGATATATCTATACTTATAATAAATCTGTAGAGAGGTCAATTCTGTACATGAAATATATTTCCAAAATATCTATCAGCGGGTGATTAGTGATCGATACTAATGCCAAAAATGCAATTAGTAAATTTTTTGTGTGTCTGTCTGTCTTTTCACCACGCTACGATCAATAGGCGCAGAGCAGTTAGGGAAATGTTGGAAAAACGGGAGAAGTACAAGTTTTTAAGCTTCCGTCGCGTTTGCAGCCTTATTGGGTAGGGTAGGGGTAGGGAAGGGTAGGGCTAGCTCTTCCCTACCTCTACCCTATCTCCACCCTGATGACAGCACGGTTTGCGATGGATATTAGAGTAGATCGACATTCGAGATCCAATATGGCGTGCACCAAAATTCCCATTTCATTTATAAAATTATATTAAGATTCCTTAAGAGATTGTCTACAGTTTAAAAATCGATGCTCCGCCTGTGAATTCCACCACACACAGTAGCGGACAGCTTGCCAAGCAAGCGTGTAAATACTTCTGCTGCACAGCTCGCTGCTCGCCGCCGGAAGACTTCTGCGGAAAATTCTCTCCGCTTCGAGGAAAGCCGCGGAAAATGTTTCTAACCTCCCGCGCCCCGCGCCCCGCCCGCCGCCGCCGCCCGGTTGTGTAATTGCATACCGTAAATATCTCACATCCGCGGACTCCATTAAGATTCGTGATAACCAGTTTTTACATGACTGTGTAAGTAGGGTTATGTTTTTGAGTTTAGAGAGTGTTGAGTAGGCTCGATGTTGAGTCCGTAAAGAGCAGGGGTGCGATTTCGCTTGCTGGGTAATTGTCGTACCCACTCCTAACAGTCGTTCCGACCAAAAAGAACGGAATATTGGCCGTATTTACAAGGTAGGGCCAAACATTATAAATCTCCACCGGATAAAATTACCAATACAAATGTGTCATTACACCATCCGTACTCACCACCTACTGTCGGTATCATAACGGATATTTTTCTATAGAGATGTATCCGACGGCGGGGAAAGTTACATAATTACGTTTTCACCTTCGGAGGAAAAGCGCAGATTGCCTACTGGCTTCATAAATCCCACGCAAATCTATACTTAATATTAGAAAGAGGTAAAGATTGTAGTATTGCAGGGGAAAATATCTAGATCTACCAAACCCATTTTGAAAATTCTTTTACCACTAGAAAGAAACGTTATTTGTAAGTGTCATTGACTATATTTTATGGTCACGGCTAGTATACCAATAAAGCCTAGTTCAGACTGACTATAGTATTTTAGGCGAGTACAAACGATTTTTGGGCGGTAGCAAATAGTTTAGTAGGTATGCTACTCGACTAAAATGCTAAAGTTCAAGTAGTTGGAACTAGGCCTAATCGTAGAAGTTTCTCCTAGGCTGATTCTAGGGTGTACGAGTAACGTTGAACATGCTTGTTGCCAATTTTTGTTGAACTCTCCTTCCTCCTCACAATTTATGTCATTAACGAAGTCATGAAAAACTATTACTACGAGTAACCGTCGTTTTTTGACTATTGCTTACTTAATGTAAACTAACAGGCTGTTTTAAAAAGACCCGTGCAAAGTGTGAGCAAACAGTTAGTAAAAGCCTACTCGCTTGAGGCTGCGCTGATTGGCTCCGGCTTTCACTTTTGTTGGTGATATAAACAATAAGTGGCGGCTGATGCCTCATCTTATTGAGACGGCCATTATCGACCTTATCTAAAGGTGTAGGGAGCGGGAAATTTTTATACACTTGCAGACAACATCGAATTTACCTATTACGTAACACACAGAGAAACTGCACAGAATTCGGAGCTTTTTTATTCAATCACGTCAAAAGGAAAAATTTTAGCAATACTTTTTTTCCAAGAATTCCATTTTTTTATTTGAAATTTTTTACGTACTCTTATTATCTTCATTCCCTCTTATTATCGAGGAGTGGGTACGATAACATCTTGAGTGAGCATAAAGTGAGTTTGTATTTATTGTACCCAACTAGTTACAACGTAGGTATATGTTCCACCGTATTATTAAAATTATTGAGCCGATTTTGATAAATGTAAGTTGGATGAATTGTTTTGTTGTCATATTCCGGGTGAATTGAAATATTACCGGTAGTTAATAAGGATGTGTGTTATTTAAACATATAGGTAACTAGCTGACGCCGCGCGGTTTCACCCGCGTGGTTCCTGTCCCCGTAAGAAAACGGGGCTATGTAACATTGAAAGAATTTTTCAAATCATACCAGTAGTTCCTGAAATTAGCGCGTTCAACCAAACAATCAAACAAACAAACTCTTCAGCTTTATAATATTAGTATAAATTTAAATAAGACATCCTAAAAAATATCTGTATCACTGTATTTTATACCTCTGTTTGATAAATTAGTAGTAAATGAAACATTCTACGAGTATACCAGGTTGCGTATTTGATGGCATTATCGGGAAGACGTAAAGTAAAGTGAATAAATTGCTGTATGGATTACAAGGTGAAACGAAACAAAGTCCAGTAATTTCGACGTTTTTTGGGAGTTCATCTTTAAATAGAGCGTTCAATGAAGTTCTCACTGTATCTTGGTATTTAAATAGAGACCAAGGTCAGGGAATTATATGTCTTAGATAGCATCAGATCGGAGAGCGACGGACTATTCAATGTAAATACAGTGAGAGGGCCTCTCGTCCTGTCGCCGGAACACGAGCAAGGTCGTGCTACAATAGTGGTTTTATTCCAAAACAATGCCTTAGTTGGGCAAGCTACAGATTTAAGTACTTATAGCATGAGATTTTCATGATGAGATCCTTATCCGTATTTCTTGTAAAATGTAAAAATTTCCATATCCAGGAACCTAATCGGGGTTACCCCGTCACTAAGTTGTAGCTATAGAAATCAAATAGCCCAAATAGAAATACTACTAGTGATCAGATTTTCATGCGGTTTAAAAAAACCGAAGTAACCGAGATCGTCGGTTACCAAATAACAACCGCCACGCTACATAGTAAAGAAGGTTGAGAAAGTTGTGTCCACGACGCGTTTCCTTGTAGGAACTCATTCTAAACATACACATTAAGTTGTGACAAATCGCTATTCCAATCAGATAATAAGGGCATTGGTTACGCTAACATCGGTACAGTACCCAGTCGCCATGCAACGCTCGTTGCGTCAGCGGCGGCGTGCAATCTACGTGCATGTTGTATCCACCATTAGTTTTACTTACCTCATAAGGAAATATACTTAATATAAACGATGCGCTTAAACTTAGCGCCGCAAAAAATTATAGTCCGCATAACAAGCTGGCCCTAACTCCAGGCCATGGATGGAAAATTTGACATCACCAATATTCGCACTCGTAATTTAAGTATTTTCCGGGATATATAACTGACCCAACTGAAACAAGGCGATCAGTAAACGTAAACGAAACAGTTACAAATTCCATCAACATAATATGCCACGAATTATTTACTGCATGAAAAAATAACGATACTATATCTAAATAAATCTCCGAAATGCTATGTGAGATAAATACTAAATGAATTTTTGTAAGGCTTAGGAGGCTTCATTGAGTTCGGAAGTAACCCGGCCTACGCTGCCGCGATGTCACTCTGCCTGGCCACACACTGTTCTACTCGCGGAAATATTATTATGAATATATATGATTATAAATATATTAATAATATATTATATGAATAGCCGCGACAGGACGAGTAACGTAGGCACACAACGTCCTTGTTCACTTTCCTACCTTGTTACTTCCCACGCCACTCGTGCAGTGTGTAGCAGCTGCATAAGGATTTTTGGAATAAAACCCCAAATAACCGAAGCCGAAGTCTAGATTCTAGTATAATTAATTATCTCTAATTATATTTCTCTACTTTTCAGATGGCGCTGAAGGTGCTAGCTGCTTTGGTTCTCCTGGCTGTTACCTCGGCGGAGAAAGCGCAATCAAGATGGTCTCGTCAAATCAGCTCATACACATCAGACATAACCGACTGGGTGCCTCTATCGGGGCCGGTTGAGAGAGAATTGCCCCAAATTAGACGACAAGCAGTAGCAGAGCCGAGAATATTATCAGAGCCCTTTCCTGGCTTCGTAAAACCGACGGGCTTCAGCCAAGACACATTTCCATCGAGGGGATTTTATAATTCTCCATCCAACCGCCAGCTGTACCTTCAGTCGGTACCGTCCGCCCCTCAGAACTATATCTCGGAACAAGGATTCAATCAAGGCTTGAGATTCGGATTGGCACAACCGAATTTTCCCCTGAGCCAAGGTTTCGTTGCACATCAGTTGAATTTCGACAATATTCCACAAGTGAAACCTAGACCTCAGGTTCATTCTAATCAGGTTAAGTTTGAACATTCTCCACCCAAAGCGAGTCCGGCTCACGCATCCCCAGTAAAAACTTTTGAAAGTCAATCCCATGACACGCAAAAGTTCGTGGATGGATATCGCGCAGAAAATAATAGTGACTTTTCATTTGCTAAAAAACCGCAATCCTTACAAAAAATCAAGTTTGAACTCGCCGACAAATCCAAAGACGCGTTTGGTATTCCCAAACCCAAAGTGGAAAGAGAAGAGGTACAATTATTGTATGTACCTTTAGATTCACTAAACAGAGGACAATTTAATTTTAGAAGCCCGTTGACATCAGCACAAATTTTAAACACAGAACTTTACAATCAACGATCAAATCCTCTAATGCAAAATCTCGCACCCGAACTACAGACGCCCCTAGTCCGACCGATGGATACGTTTAATTCCCAACAGTTTTTGACAAACTTTAATGGCCGCTTCCATGAAGATTCTATTCCAAAATTTTCGACAGCGACAACACCCTTTCCTACGACAGCAGCTACAACCGCCAAACCTAAAAAGTTAAAGCCGCATCAACCTCCTTTGGCGATTTTCTCAACTCACGATGCAAAAAAAGATGACCAAGTAAAAGTTGGAGACGTATTGCACACATTGAAGAACGCCAACACAGTAGCAGTATTAGACTCGGTTAACCCATTGAATGCACCTAAAGTTTTTATTGGTCCTTCATCCCTGACACCTCCAGAAAATTATGTTAAATTCGAGTTGCCATATTTGTCTAACATTGAAAATATTGATAAAAAGCTGAAACAGTTACCATTCTTCGTTGCACCACTCAGTTATAACACACCTCAAGGCTTTGCGAAAATACCTTTCCCTTCTCCACATGTGGGATCGGTTGTAATAAACTCTTTAATTAAAGATTCTTCATCTGCAAACAAAGCATCTATCACAGATATTTATTCGAACCCTTATTCTAGGCCCCTACAGTATAAACAAGAACAAAAACCTATAACTCAGAAACCAATTATAAATTATTATACTACTTCATCTCCGAAAGCAAACTCCCTAAATTACGAACAAAATTACTATTCGATTGAACCACAAGCTGTAAGTACATTGCGACCGCTAAAAGAAACAGAATCAAATCTTCCTATAACTCAGTCGACACCGCCACCATATAAAAGCGGCTCGTATTTCTTAAGCAATATCAATAATCAATACAATCCCTCGCAATTCGTTAATTTCCCTCAAGAAACAAACTACAAACAACCAGAGCCTAATAAAGTTGAAAACGTTTTCAAAGTAGAAACTACCACTACGCCTTCAACTACAGTTACTGCATCCAAAACTTCAACTTACCCGAGTCAACTATTGGAGACGCATAATCCTTATTCCATTAATCAAGCCTTCCATTATAGTACACCTATAGATTATCAAAACTTCTTTGATGAATACAAAGAAGCATATAATCCTGGACCAAAAATATCAATCTCCCCACCTTCTATTACAATAAGCTCTACATCTCCTCCAACAAAACAAGAGATAGATCCAGTTAAGTCTAAAGTAGAACAACAGCCTCAGCAGGTATCACCAAATTATCTACAAAATTATACTCCAGAAATACATCATGAATCTGAAAATCCAAATACTAGATATCCAGTTTTTAATACTAATGATTATTTTACAAAACCTGCACAAAGTACTCAAACTGAATATACCAATTCTGGAAATCCTGTCGACTCTGGTGATAAAACTGAAGCTATAACAGACACTAATGGACCAGAATACAATACAGGTACTTTACAAACACAATCCAATATACCTGAAAATAATACAGTAGATAAGGACCTTCCTGAAACTTCAGCAAACGATAATCAAGTAATAAAATCTTCATCGGAATACGACCAATATGATACTACCTTTAATTCACAAGAGATATTATCACCAACTAGTAGCACCACTACTACAACTAGAAGGCCACCTATTAGAACACGCGGCCGTCCCCGATACCCTGCTATCAAAACAGAGTCTCAGGAATATTCTACGCGATCGCCAATTACAAGAAGACCTTTAAGAGAAAGAAAGCCACTACCTACACGATCAAGATATGAACCGAACAAAATAACCACCGAAACGCCAACAAGAAAACCATTTGATTCCGGCGAAAGCACCACAAAATCAACCAGAACAAGAACCAGAGGACGTGTCCATTATAAAGTTCCCGAATCTGATGATCCCTACACAAAAAGAAATAAGCCTAGTAAAAAAGAAAATGACTTAGCATACCAAAGAGATGTACTTCATCAAAATTATCCTGTAACCTTAATGGAAAGAACCAGTACTGCAGATATCGAAGCCATTACCGAACCGAATGTGGTTCTATCCAATGCTCGCGAAAGCGCTAAAACTGATGATACAGAAGATGCATACAGTAACGACAAACTTTCTATAACTGCACCTATAAACTCAGAACTAGAAGATCTTCCACAGCAGTACACCACTGCAATACAGTCTGTTACTGATATTCCATACGTGCCACAAATCTCAAATCACGACCAAGATTACACCAATCCAGAAAAAAGCAGTGGAATACCACAAGATATTGATGAAGGACATTATACTATACAGACATCGCATGTTCAAAAACCAGACAATCAACATAACGTGTCATTCGGTGGTAAAGCGTCAAGCACAGAAACTGAAACAAATATTCCTGCCATTAATGAATTTCAAACAAACGGACAAGAAGAAGTAACAACTGCTCCTCAGCAAGATACTAAAATCGTGAGCCAAGAACAAAGTCAAGAACAAGAAGAAAATATTGTAGAAACGACGCCATCATATAACAGGGTAAGAGTACGTCCGGGAGTTATAAGACAGTATCATCAAAGTTCTTTAACCGAACCATCCCGCACTGATCGAAGAAAACCAGTCCAACCCATCACGTACCGACCAGCCTTTGACAGACGCCGAACAACAATGCGAATCGAGGAAATTGAAGCTGATTTAAAAACCAAGCAAGTTCACATTCGACCTGAATTTCAAAATTATAAACAGCCTGTTTATAAACCAGAACCGTCAACTGAGCCACCTGCGCCAGCTTCTACGACAGAGACATCCACAAAACGTGGCCAATTAAGACGAAGAAGACCTAGTTATGCTACTACATCAACGGAAGCAACAATAACACGAAGACCTTATGAAGTCAAAAACAGATTCAGAGGTAGAAGACCGACAGAAAAACCTACCGATAAGCCTGAACTTCAAACAGATACATCGACAACAGTTAAAAATAATATTTATAATAGATACAGTCACAGACCCCGACTTTCCGAGAGATATAATAAAAAACCGGAGCCGGAAGATCAAGAAGTTGAAGATCAAGATTTAAATTACTCCATTAACAGACCCAAATATGCAGCTCCGGACAGTGAGCGGTGGTCGCCTAAAGTTTCTGTAGATTCTTTTAAACCTTACAATCCAAACAACATTGCAGAGGAAACCAAAGAAAATTTGTCAAGCGATAATAAATCGACAGCAGATCAACTCGATATAATAACGGCAAGAAATGAATATGAGGATATACTTATTTCTGTAACACCCGCATATAACAACCGGGTTAACAAAAAGATGCCTGATATACCGCCAACACTTGAAGCTTTGGTGGAACAAAGCCAAGTTACCAAGAGTGATACGACTGATACCATGTCAACATTCGAAAGTATGTTAGAAGAGGTTATGAAGAGTTTAGAAGAACAAGACGAAAACGAGTATACGGGCAAAGTAATGAAACACAAAGGCGGAGAAATAGGCGAGATTCCACCGGAGAAAATAATTTCGTCAGGAGAAAACTATTCTCTTAAATCGACGACTCCATTTCAAGAGGAAGCGACGACCTCAATACCAGACAGTGTTCCTTCTGCCACTATAACTGAGGTAATATCTTAGTAATTAAAAAAAAATAAAACAACTTGCTATTTAATTGATTATGAAACACGGCTAAAACTCACGTGATCGGAGTATGCCCGACTAGTTTCGAACCCATACGGGGCCCTTAGTCATCAGCTGGTTCTTGCATCGCGGCACGATCCAAACTGCGAAGCGGCTGCGCGACGCGCTAATATCACGTGAGTTTTAGCCGTGTTTCTTAATCAATTAATATGAATAACATTCACGATATTTTAAATTCTAAAACTTGCTATTTAATTAGCTTTTCTAAATTCTGTACTATTTGCCATTATAATATTCAGTTCTAACAATCGAATACAAATATTATGAAGGGCGAAAGTTAGCGTTTGTGTAAGTATAGTCCGACAAAAAAAAAGAGTAGAAAATAAAATAATGAGAGCGTTGTAGTCACTTATTGTCGTTCGTAAGGTAATCTTGTTCTGTCATTCACTTAAGACTGCAACTACTTTGATACCTTACCTTATCAGCCGATAGACGTCCACAGCTGGACATAAGCCTCTTGCATGGACCTCCAAGCACAACGATCTTAAGCCGCCAGCATCGAGCGGCTCCCTGCAACCCGCTTGATATCGGTGCGGGGTCGCCATTCCAGCACCTTGGGACCCCAACGTCCATCGGCTCTTCGAACTATGTGGCCCGCCCATTGCCACTTCAGCTTCGCGACTCGCTGAGCTATGTCAGTGACTTTGGTTCGTCTGCGGATCTCCTCATTCCTGATTCGATCACGCAGAGAAACTCCAAGCATAGCTCGCTCCATCGCCCGCTGAGTGACTTTGAGCCTTCTAATAAGATACAATACTTGATACTAGATAATAATTGATATTTTGTTTTATACGTACATATTTTTACGTACGTAAAATTCACACAGAGTATCACGCGGACGAAGTCGCGGGCGTATGCTAGTAATATAATTAAAATAAAAAGATGAATTAACACATAATTCTTAAGCTCTCTGAACTTCTCCGTTTTTATTTCAAAATATTAAAGATTGCACCATGCATTCGTTCACATCGAATGCTTCTGCCATATTTATAACTAGTAGACGCCGCGCGGTTTCAAATCGGACCAGTAGTTCCTGAGATTAGCGCGTTCAATCAAACAAACAAACAAACTCTTCAGCTTTATAATATTAGTATAGATCACAGATCTTGAAACTTCTGTAAGTATTTACAATTTTATGAACATCATTGTTTTCGTTTTTAGGTAGTACCGAACCAAAAGAATCGTCGTCGGGGATTTTGGAAAAAAGTGAAAGTACGTCCAGTTACTGAAGGAATCGATGCAGCGGAATCACAATATTATCCTCACGTAGTTAATCGTCTCGGCAACAACGTACCCAAGAACGCAGTCGAAAAGTCAGGTAAAGGCACTTCAAAGGTTACTGTAACAACGTATAAGCCCAACTACCAATTCCTTAAAGACTTCTTTGAAACTCATGAAGATGCACTAGACGTAATGACGAATATCGATATTCCTAAAATAACTACTGTTAAAAATGTAGAGAGCAATACGGAAATCATGAAAGCACAAACTGATTCAACCATAAAAGATGATGTAGACATGACTACAGAAAAGACAAGTCCAGGTGACATGGACTTAGGTACAGGTTCACCAGACCCTACGTTTGATGACAGCACCTATTATAGCGAACCAACAGAGCCAGCCTTTAAAAGCCCTTCAACAATCGATAGATCAGACAGTTTTAGCTTCATGGATTATTTGTTTGGAGTAACAGCACCTGATGATTCGCAGATTAAAAATGGTACCATAACACCTGTAAAAGAAATCAGGACAACAACAGAGTTAACCAAAGACAATGCTGTAGAAGTTGACTCCCAGGCAAACAAAGTGAAGATTACGACTGAATCTTCTTACGTTCCGGAAGAAATTACAGCGGAAACTATGTCGGAAGACATTGAAACCATTACAAATACCCTGGAGCTTTATAAAACTATTAAGGAAACCAATAATCTAGCTGAACAATCTGATGTTGATGTGGAAAGTTCATCAGTATCCAGTTATATGGATCCAGCCAACGTAGTCAGTACATCCATGTCAACTGAAGTCTCTCACGAAACTGAAATTTGTTTTAGAGGCAAATGCATAAAAACCCATAAAAATTTGTTATAAAATGAACTAAACTGGTGCTAAACAAGTGTTCAAAAAGTTAGTTGTATTCATAATGACTATTTAAAAGGACAATTTCCCAGTGTAGTGAAAGAGGTTTACATTTAAAAGGACTATCATCTTAAAGTTATTATTTTTGTCAATTGTAATAAAAACCCTGTAAATAGTAGGTATTTTGCGTATCATTTGACTCGCAATAACATATATGATACATAGCAGTAAACGGTCTTGTACATGTTTTAATTATTTCAATCATGTTCATTTCACTGATGCGTTACGTAAAGAAAGTAAAGAACTAAAGAAAACATGTGCTAAACAATTAATTTTTATTGATAATCAATTGTACTTACCTACTTACGCCTATTTCAATAACTTAGAATAATAATAAAGTTAATAGAGATTACGATGGTTGCATCAGACTTTTCTATTTATTACATTTACCAAAATTTCTGTTGGTATCTTGTCCCGTAGTAGTCGCAAACATCGTAGTGTGTATTATGCTTAGCTTAGCGTTAAGGAACACCGTAGTCTGTCTATACACGGGACTTCAGTGTGCCTTGAGCCTTAGAACATTTAATTTTTAAGTTATGGTGGTTATTCTATAGTGAAGTAAAGTACCTATTCAATGCAGTTTTGAAGCGTTAATATTAAGGTTACAATACCTAAGTATAAGATGGTTTTTTATACTTTTTATAAAATTATATCGACTGAAATAATATTATAATCACTATTTTAAGAAAATTCTTCCGTATTTTAACTAAATAGCTATTTATTATTTATATAAGTATGTACTTATAAGGGCATTTCATATAAAATATTAGGGCCATGCATGTCATCCAATAAAAATCTACGCAGTAAATTGCAATTATACAGGTTAGAAAACGCGATTAATTAAACCTCAGCGAGTATATATTTTATAGATTAAAAATAAATTTAACTTTACATGGCGCTCCATATACATGAAAGTGTTTCTTAGTATAGAAACTAGCGCCATCTATTCAATCAACTCTAAACTAAGTAAGGCAGGCCCTAACTTTTCCGCGCAGGGACCCTCATTGAACCCGGCGCTGCCCCGACGCAGGATAGCGAGGAATCGCAGTCCGCGCGGGGCCAACGGGTTCAAAGCCCAATCCCCTAGGCTGAAAAGCCTCAACCCCGGGAGGGGTTGGAAGAAATCACCGGGGGAGAAAGTTCCCCCGCGACATGCCCGGGCAAGGAGGCATTGCCTCGAGGCCCGTACCCCCGCCCCGTGTACCACGGGTCGGAGAAGACCCGACGTCTCTAACTTTTCCTGGTATATGCATGGATAAAATGGTTGTATTCTGTAGCTTTGTACCACCCACCCAAAGTGTTAGTTGTATAATATAGTGTAAAGTGGATATGTGTACCATGTCTGATGTGTAACTTATAATAAAGTGTCAAATTAATAACAGCAGTTCATTTCATTTACCACCCATTCATTTATATTTTACTAGCTGAAGCCGCGCGGTTCCCGTTCCCGTGGGAATATGGGGATAATATATAGCCTTCCTCAATAAATGGGCTATCTAACAGTAGTTCCAGAGATTAGTGCATTCAAGCAAACTAACAAACTCTACAGCTTTATAGAATTAGCATAGAAGTATAGATATCAATAAACATCAACAGTTAGTTACAAGCTATAATTAACTTAACATTATAGAAAAATCTTAGTTTTCATAGTTCAACAAGTAACTGCAATTGAAACAGCTGCTTTTTATTGATTGTTTTACAAATGATATATCATTTGAATATTTCCAATAATCTTAAAAATAAGCTTTTTTAATTATTAACAAAAAGTTTAAAATAAAAACCTTTATACAAAAATACTCAAATGAGAGCATATGAAACTGTCTATCCTGGTACTAATCATTCATCAGCATTGTGGGTTTAAGTTCCATATGCCCTTTACTCTTGTCGGACCAATGCATATTTGGAATCCTTGTAACTTTAATTTTAAGTTTTCAAGTAATTGTTATCACCATTATCTTGTATTATTATCACCTGATGTTTCAAAAGGGCTTGTAAACTAAGCCTTATTGAAATAAATGAATATTGACTGTAACATAATGATGATGTCTAGAATATTCTATTATGTCTCATTGTGCAAAACAATTAATGACTTGTAACAACAGCCTTCAGTTCATTAACTGTGTAACATGCTAGTACAATATACATTCAGTATTATATAATACAGTATACAGTAATAAGTAATAAAGACTAGCATCATGAAGTTCCCAAATGATAAAACAGTAATTGTATGAGAAACAGATGCTGAGATATTATTATATTGTTTTACTAAGTATGTCATTAGCCAGGTCTTAGGTACAGATCCTTACGGTAATCAGATACTATTAGGTCTAGGTTTTTATACATGGTTTCTTTGACTATTAAGGCCAACACATGGCTGGAATCACACCTACTATTAAATGAATTATGGCTATCACAGTACTAAGAGGATTTGTTCCTTTTTATTCTTTACAAGTAAGCTCTTGACTACAATCTCACCTGATGGTAAGTAATAATGCAATCTAAGATGGAAGGGGGCTAACTTGTTAGGAGGATGAAAATCCACATCCCTTTTGGTTTCTACACAACATAGTACGGGAACACTAAATCACTTGGCGGTATGTCTTTGTTGGTAGGGCGGTAACTAACCACAGCCAAAGCCTTCCACCCGCCATACCTGGACCAATTAAGAAAACATCAATCGGCCCAACCTGGGGACCAAACCCATGTCAAAATATTATACTACACTTGACTGGGACATAATCTTCTAGGTGGTGGGGAAAATAGTGGTGGGATGCAGACTGTGTTGACGGATCTTAACTTTTACAGCAAAAAGCAGCAAATATAAAACAGAAGCAGGAGCTATATGAATGATTTAGAATTTTGACTATCTAGGGCATAAATGGTAACTTCAATTAAAATACTTTTATTACTCATCAAAACAAGAGAATAACTTAATTGAGAAAACACATTTTATGTCTAATGTAAAAATTGCTTTCCTACTGCCCACGGTACATGATAACATGATACATGTATCCTATAGTAACAATGGTATACTTAGCAATATGACTAAAACAGTGAACATAATATCATAAAGGTATAACTAAATCTCAAGCCGTCAATCCAACACTTCACAATCATCATCATCAACTATGCCACCGTTCAGTGCTTGATTTAATAAATCACTTTTGTTCTTTTTCAATTCACTGTTAATGAATGTCCTCCTTTCCTCCTTCTGTCTAACAAGGGATGTTTTCTCCGCGCTCGGCCGCTCAGCAAGCCCTTTCGTGAACGTATAAATGACTGTCGTCATATCACTTTCGATAAACGCCAAGTTTATACTCGGTCCAGTCTCTACGGTGCACAAGTTCTCTTGCAAAACGTTTATAAAGTTCATACTTACGTCCTGGCTGGTAGACACAGGCACGTATATGTTTAGTTTATCATTTCTGTTGGGTCTGGCGACGACGTACAGCGTGTCGATGTCTTTGTTGTAACAGTATTCCGTGTCATACATGATCTTCTGGTCCACTAAGTGGATGTACAGAGAATAGGCCAGGGCTATCTTCTTGGGGCATTTGCAGCCGAGCTTTTTCATGTCTTCCTTGATTTTCTCTTCGACTTCCATTTTATTATTTATACAAAGGTCAATCTCAAAGTTCTATATGCTTTGCTTAATGCTATGTCGTTTATTTGGATACAAATCAATTTGTAATTTTATACTAATGTATCAGAATTCAATTCAAAGTTTAAAAAATTGTATAAATATTTTTATTTTTTTTTAAACGTTGAGCGTGACAGAACAGATCCGACAGATGACACTGACAAGTGACAAAATGACAATACTAGGGCTGTTGATAAAATATCTATGTTTAAATATTATTATTTTAAAATATCGATATTTATTACTAATATTTTTATGGACGATTTATCGATAGTTCGATATTTTTTAACAAATTAATTTTTTTTTACATTGTTTCGCTAAGCATTTGAACTATAACAACATCATAAACATCTCTACTGTATTTTATTTATAATATATATTATGGTGTTCATCATCATCATCATTCATTAGTTTATTTATTTGCATATAATCGAAAATAACACTAACATCACTAAAATGAAAAGTACTTTTGTAAAATCAAAATACTATATTTCAGATAGCTAATATATACCTTACCCTCATACAAAATTTAACCCCATAAACGGCAAAAGAGATACCATGATCTACCAATAAGGTCTGATTAGCAGTGAGCGAAGTTAATAAGAGAGGTTAAGAAAAATTACTGTCTTGTTGTAGTGCAGCGGAAAAGCACGTGTTTTATTATATCAATTTACTTATTTAATTTTTTTTAGAATATTCAAATTGTTCAATTTGTTCAATAAATAAACTGAATTGTAAACTTTTTAAAACTTAGCGAAAATGAAAATCCATATTTTAAAAATATCACAGCCCTACACAATACACAGTTGACAGTGACACGATGACAAGACGGTGGCCGAAGGTGACGGTGACAGTGACACAAAATAATATGCAATACGTGTCGGGAAATGCCATGGAAATGCACATTTCTAAATTAACCAGGCACTTCTATGGGAAAATGTCTATAAAATAAATGAAAACTATCCAGATTTATTTTAACATTAATTTAGGTCATAACTAATTAACTGTATCTAATTATTGTAGTAAGACATTTTTTTGAGGTGACATCTATACTATATTTGTTGAACTAATCGATCAAAATATGTCGCTGTAGTATAACATACCGTGCGTGAATGAATAATAGTTTTATTTATGTATATAACTTAAATCAATTATTCCAAAAACCATATAATTTTATTTAGATTCATTAAATTTAAATATTTTAATAATATAGAAGTACATTTGTATGTCATAAATTTAATCGATAATTTCAACTAACAGCACATCTGTCAGGATGGCCGAGCGGTCTAAGGCGCCAGACTCAAGGATACCCTTGCCTACTATGTAGGTTGAGCTGTTCTGGTCCTCTCTGAGGGCGTGGGTTCGAATCCCACTTCTGACAAAAATTTTATTTAATTTTATAAAGATTCTTTATTTAATTATTTCGTCTCTCATTTATTTATTACTTCTTTTTTTTAAATCTTTAACAATATAAGTATAAAATACAAAACATTATTAAAAATTTATAAAAAAAAAAATTCACCCTCCCGCTGCGGGACATTTGAGTGCCCAAGCAACCGGTGGTCAGGGCTCCAGAGTGAGGAACCTCCTCACAATACGCGCCGTCTCAAGAATCACTGCCTTTTGTATCCGACTCTTGATCCAACAGTTAAGCGAAAGCTTCTTAAGGTGTTGGTCGAAGCTTTTCGCTATAAGACCATTGACTGAAACAACTATCGGAACAATAATAGTTGACTCAACATTCCACATGGCGGTAATCTCGTGAGCAAGGTCCAAGTATTTTGATACTTTTTAACCGACTTCCAAAAAGGAGGAGGTTCTACGTTCGGCTGTATGTATGTTTTTTTTTTTTTTTTTTTTTTTTTTTTATGTATGTCCAGCGATAATTCCGTCAATTATGGACCGATTTTAAAAATTCTTTTTTTGTTTTGAAGGGTTTACTTCCAGGGTGGTCCCATTTTTTTCATGTCAGGATCTGATGGTGGCATCCTGGAGAAATTGAGGGGAACTTTTGAAAGTTGTAGAGACGGCTAGTGCGTTTGTTAGTGTTTCCATAAGGTATTTTAAACCACTACAACTTTATGAAGGTTTGGAGTTGGTCTGATGATGGAGCCGAAACACAGACGATGGAACTCGTCAACGATTTACAGCAGTCACCTTTTGTTTGGGCTTGATTAATTTGTATTGATGAGTACTTTCCACCTGTATGGGTTGTGACTGTATTAAGGGTCTAGTGATGAAGACGATGGACAGTGAAGAGAACTCCTCGACGGTTCACAGTAGCTACCTTGTGTTTGGACTTGATAAATTTGTGTTGATGAGAACTTTCCACCTAGATGGATTGTGACTGTATTAAGGGTCTGATGAGGAAGACGAGGGACAGTGAAGAGAACTCCTCGACGGTTCACAGTAGCTACCTTGTGTTTGGACTTGATAAATTTGTGTTGATGAGAACTTTCCACCTAGATGGATTGTGACTGTATTAAGGGTCTGATGAGGAAGACGAGGGACAGTGAAGAGAACTCCTCGACGGTTCACAGTAGCTACCTTGTGTTTGGACTTGATAAATTTGAATTGATGAGAACTTTCCACCTAGATGGATTGTGACTGTATTAAGGGTCTGGTGATGAAGACGATGGACAGTGAAGAGAACTCCTCGACGGTTCACAGTAGCTACCTTGTGTTTGGACTTGATAAATTTGTGTTGATGAGAACTTTCCACCTAGATGGATTGTGACTGTATTAAGGGTCTGATGAGGAAGACGAGGGACAGTGAAGAGAACTCCTCGACGGTTCACAGTAGCTACCTTGTGTTTGGACTTGATAAATTTGAATTGATGAGAACTTTTCACCTAGATGGATTGTGACTGTATTAAGGGTCTGGTGATGAAGACGAAGCACAGTGAAGAGAACTCCTCGACGGCTCATAGTAGCTACCTTGGGTTTGGACTTGATAATTTTGTATTGATAAGAACTTTCCATTTAGATAGGTTGTGACTGTACACACGCAGTAGGTATGCTAACACTAAAAATAAAAAAATAAAAATTTTAATAAAAAAAATTCAACCGACTTCCAAGTCAAAAAATAACTAACTAAAAAGCAAAAAATAACATCTTACCTATGTGCTACCTTCTGATCAGTTTGAAGGCGGTGCCAAGCCAGTGATGTTTTAATTAAACACCATTTAACTACAAAATTTCTGTGGTTCTTTCAGAAACAGCTTTAATTAAAACACAACACTGGCTTGGCACCGCCTTCAAACTGATCAGAAGGTAGCACATAGGTAAGATGTTATTTTTTGCTTTTTAGTTAGTTATTTTTTGACTTGGAAGTCGGTTGAATTTTTTTTATTAAAATTTTTATTCCTTTTCGGCTTTAACCAGATTATCGTCATGTGGAACAGTAATATCAACAATTATTGCACGACGCACTGACCGATCGACTAGCACTATATCAGGTCTATTGGCTACAATATACCTGTCAGTGATAATCGTTCGGTCCCAGTAGAGCAATGCACTGCTATTTTCAAGAACTGACGCTGGGTCGTACCTATAGTAAGGCATCTCAAAATCGATAAGGCCATATTGAAGAGCAAGTTGTTGGTGGATTATCTTGGCTACTTGATTATGTCTGTGTAAGTATTCGCCGTTAGCAAGATGAGAACACCCGGACACAATATGCCTGAGGGACTCCCCAGGACGATGACACGCTCGACAGATGTCTAGAGTGCCATCTTTCATAATGTGTTTCCGGTAGTTTCTCGTCTTTATAACTTCGTCCATAATTGCACAGACAAAACCCTCGGTTTCCCCAAAGAGGTCACCGAATTGCAACCAAGATACAGATGTTATTTTATCTACATCCGGCCCAGTAAGGGCCTTGTAGAATCGTCCATGCAACTCCTTGCTCTTCCATATTGCCACACGATCTGAGTTACTAATTACTATAGGTTTGCGCCAGTTCTCTTTGCCTAGGGATAGCGGGGTAAGTCCCTTATCCACTGCAACGACATCCTGATACATACTCACATTCATCTTGAGAAAATGATCTCTGAGGTTACACACCTCACGATTATGGAGGTTCTTGGCGTTTAAGAAGCCACGTCCTCCACACTTGCGTGGGATGTACAATCTCATTACAGATGAACGGGGGTGATGCATCCGGTATGACGTCAGCAGTTTGCGGACTTTACAGTCCAGGGAATCCAGTTCGGTTTGAGTCCACTTTAGAATGCCAAAAGTGTATATGAGTAAGGGCATGACCCAGCTATTGAAGGCACGCACCTTGTTACCGCCTGATAAAAGACTTTTTAGGACTTTTTTCAGGCGGCCAAAGAAGCGTTCCTTCACTACCTGTTTCATATTCCCTGTCTCAATACCAAGTGCTTCTGTCATTCCAAGGTATTTATAGGTCTCGCCTTCAAGGAGTGATCTGAGAATGACAGTTTCTGAAATAACTATATTCTCGGAGCTCACTATCCTTCCTCGCTCTACATTGATGACCGCACACTTGTCTACACCAAATTCCATCCTTATGTCATTGCTAAAGGTTTGAGTAATCTTCAGCAATGACACTAGGTCTGTGCGCTTTGATGCATACAGCTTGAGGTCATCCATGTAAAGCAAGTGAGATATGAGCTCACCACTCCTGCGAAGGCGAAACCCTAGCCCTGAATCCCGCAGTAAAGTACTGAGAGGATTAAGGGCTAGACAAAACCATAGAGGGCTCAAACTATCGCCCTGGAAAATACCTCGCCTAATCCCTATCAGTTCGTTCGATTCAGAACACTCAGAAGCGCCTGGGTGACGAAGAACTGTCATCCACTGTCTCATACATGACTCAAGAAAAGAGCATAGTGTTGTATCGACCTTGTACAACCGCATGACCTCCATGAGCCATGAATGAGGCACTGAATCATAGGCCTTCTTGTAGTCTATCCAAGCAGCCGTGAGATTTTTTCTGTTTCGCCGAACCTGTTGGCAAATAGCAGTGTCTATGAGGAGAAGTTCCTTTGTACCACGAGACCGAGCCTTACATCCATTCTGTGTTGGGGCCAAAATATGATTTGCATTTATATGCATCGTTAATTTTGATGACAGAATGGATGTAAGGAGCTTATAGATGGTGGGTAAGCATGTTATCGGTCGGTAGTTTTTGGGGTCTGTGGTACTTCCGGATTTGTGTAGCAGGAACGTGACACCAGTTGTTAAAAATGCCGGTAGCGATCCAGTGTCAATGGCATTTTGAAATTGCACTGCCAAGATAGAATGGGCGCTACGAAACCATTTTAACCAGAAGTTGTGCAATCCGTCCGGTCCTGGGCATTTCCAGTTTGACGCCGGGCGAATTGCACAACTTACATTTTCTGTAGTAATGGATATCGGAATCATTTGTTCCACCATTGCACACTCTTCCTTGACAGTACTCATCCAATCGCCTTCAGTGTGGCCTACGGGGGTCGACCAGATGCTACGCCAGAAATCTGACATAGCATCAGAAGTCGGAGGTTCCCCATCTGTCACACAGACACTGGATCGTTCCCAGTTCCTGTACACTTTCCGTTGGTCACTTTGGAAGATCCTATTCTGATTATACCGGTCTATACGCTCTTTATAGCGCCTAATGCGCTGTGCCCATGCATAGACTTTCTGCTTCAAGAAGTCAATGCGTTCGGTGACACAAGCCAAGTACTGGAACGGGCGTGTGTCAGTCCCAGCAAAAGCCTGAGTCACAAATCGCATAACTCTAGGACGATTGTTGCCCTCCTTGAAGCAGATTAGCTTAGCTATGAGAGTTCTAGTCAGTGTGATACGCCTTTCGATTCTGGTCCGCCAAGCTGGTGCTTGACCCGTCCTCTGCGGAGCCGTGCGTGGTTCAGGGAATTTGACACCCGCAATACGACACGCCGCAACGGCTCCACAGAATAGAATCGAATGCGTATCACTTAGGTCCTCAGATGTTACGAGATATTCACCTAAAATCTGATCTAGAACCCCCACTAACGCCATATTTCGTCTATGTACAGGCAAACGAGGCAATTTTGGTCTTAAATTAAGAGGCATGTACCTGTATGTCACAATAGAATCCTCCAAAGTTCTCCTCAATTGCTCATAATTCTGGCTACTTACTTGCATATCGATACCATCCTGTAGCACCTCTGGGATGTTGGTTTGCAATGTTTGCTGAGGTAAGCTACGGATGGTATCGATTTGTACTGAAGTAGAGCGCAGTCGTTCAAGGTGAGCTTCATCTAGCAGATGACGTCGCTGGATTGCTCGCACCTGATCCGATAGTCGCTGCGCAGTCACGGTCACTGTTGGCTCAAGAGTCTGAAACATAGACAACATCCTTGACCGGTACGCAGTAAGGTTAGTTCCCCCCTCTGTCGCCCCATAGTACGCTCGCATGACGCTCTCATTGAGTGGACGAGACCATCTCATGCGACGCACTACACCACCGGTAGCGGGAGCACTCACAGGAGCCCGCAGCCCCTCTTGATCCAAGCTCTCCGGTAGTGGTATCTCATCGACGTCCTGCTGGTGTTGTTGCTGTTGTTGGTGTTGCCGTCGTCGTGTGGTGACACCCCGATGAGTCGTCCGCACGGGTGTCTCATCCCCCGCAGATGTTGGCGGGGTCTTAAATTCGTCAGACGACGACGGCGACGTCGACGACAATATGAAGATGTTATTTCGTGCGCTGGTGCTCTGGCCGCCAACTCGTCGCATATTTTCTATGTTTTATAATGTTATTCAAATTCATTTTACTGTTTCTATTTGATTTATTTGTAGCGTATATATTTAAATTATTTTATTTTATTTATTTGTTTGAAAAAAATTTGTCACTCCAGACGGATGGCAGGTGTCATTTAATTTATTATTACATTCACCATTCGGCCTTGATATAACTTTATCCGTGCGTCGTGCGTAGAAGTTCAATAAAACTACACGTTACAAAATGCTCTGTAATAAAAACTGCATGAGAATCAAATTAGTTTTGGAGATCAGCGTAAACAAACCGACAAACATTATAAAAAAAAATTTTTTCGATGCCTGAAATGATATATCAAAACAGAAAAAGATTTTTGGTAGACGGTTATAGTTGTGGTTGATGAATGGTGGATGGTGCATTTAGTGGGATTGGTTTTTCCAGAGGCGCAACTACTCTAGTTTGAATATAATAATAACAGAATATTAGATTAATAATTAAAATATAAAGTAATAAAAACAATTGGCACATCGCGTTTATCAAAAAACATTCCCGTACCGGGAATCGAACCCGAGCCTCCTGGGTGAAAGCCAGGTATCCTAGCCACTAGACCATACGGGAGTTAATCATTGAATTGAAATACTTGTTTATAAAGTACAATTGTCAAATTATTTAATTTAATGTAGTACTTCTGAAAACTGTCATCTAATGTTTATAAAGGGATCAGTAACAGAAATGCCATACAATTATTGCAGTCATAATTTAAATTAAACCAACTTTAGCGATAGTATGAGAAAAAAAATGTTATATTATAGGACTAAAGTGATTACATGAGTACCTTCCTACTTTGAGCTCTGAAAAAAATACAATAAGAAACTGTAACTAACATAACATAATAGCTACACATTATCATGCCCACGTGCAATGGTGGAAATTTAGGTGGAAAAAACACTTTGTGCACAATAAATGAACCAGCTCTTCTTCTGTCACCAGATCAATCATTCAAGTGGAGTCAATTAACCGCAGTAAAATAATTCGGAAAAAATAATACTCCATTGCTCAAGGTTCTTCAAGGCAAACGGAAAAATTATAATGAGAAACAAAAACAAAAAGAATCGCGCCCCCGGGTGGGCTCGAACCACCAACCTTTCGGTTAACAGCCGAACGCGCTAGCCAATTGCGCCACGGAGGCGATGAAGCAATTGTTGAAATTATGATATTGTTGTTAATAGTGTTAAATAACACCTAACCATCCAGCATAGGAAAACGACGCATCCAGCTGAGGCATCCAGATAAAACTTGAACAGTCCCTAACAACGTTTTTAAGCAATCTGAAATAGTCAGCTGCGATTTCGGTGGTGGGTTGAGGGGCAACCTTAATACAAGTAATTATTTTTCTGTCATTTTAAACTTCCTAGATTAGAGTTATAAAAACTGATTTTCGTGACCTTTTGACCTCTGTAATTTTTTTTAGCCGACACGATATCGATGTCGATTTTTCACAACTTCATAACAACGCCGTAATAAAGGTGTATACAAAAATTCAGCTCACTAGGAATTTTTCCCCAGATTGGGGTATAAAATGCCTAAAATGACTGGACTATTAATTAAATATTACCTTACAGAATAAAAATTATTCAGGTGAAATATAGTGGTGAAATCCGCATCAGCTGCTTCTAAAAAGTAAAATTAAACAAATAGGTATGAGAACTTATTAAGTATACCTAGGTATCTTCCATAATTTCTTCTCAATTTAATATCAATTAGATTATAGTTAGATAGTTAGCTTTATTCTGCTTAGCGTCATCTATTGTTTAATCTGTGCACCACATAGATATGCAGTACAAAGCAAATGGACCATACGACAGGTATTGGTATGGTGCCACAAACGTTTCTGTTTCTGGTGGCCAAAACTGGAACTAACGTCGTCGCGGTCGCATTTTGATTTGTCTAGTCATTGTTTGCTTTGCTGTCTACAGTAAGTATTATTGTTATTTTCATTTTGTAGTTTTATCTGCATAAAAAAATGTCTTAAGCAATATGAAGTGCGCAAATCATTAAATTTAAAAACGCGACAACAGCGACACCCTTACCGGGCCAGATAAGTTTGTGGCACTATACAACAGGTGGCACTACTGACTGACTGACTGCGAAGTGACTAGTAATAGTATAGTATTGCGAAGAAGGAACGGAACATCTTTACATGACGGTCCGACTATAATGTATTTATTATTTAGTAGTATGCTATGATGTATTATTAATAATTAGTAGTTAAACTTTTATATCCACAGTACATGTACCTATGATTTACGAGCGCTAACCAACTCGCAAAAACCTCTAATTTGGCCTTTGGGTTTACATTTTTTGGTACTTTGTTACAATATACAATCACAAATAATAATAATTTACTTCAAGGCTAACACTGTTCGGAAAGCAGGTTTTGTTAAGTAGAGTCGGGACGAAAAAAAAACGTAAGACTGCACTAAAAAATTTGTTTGATTCAAAAAACTTCGCAGCCGGTAGGATTCGAACCTACGCTCCCAGAGGGAATCTGATTTCGAGTCAGACGCCTTAACCACTCGGCCACGACTGCTACGTGTTGACTTGTTGAAATAGCTAATAATACAATTAAAATATTTTTATAGTATTCAGATTTGTGTTTGATGTTAGATGATATTAAAACACTTGATTTAAAATCATCGACCAACGCGCAATACTAAGCTTGGATGCGATTCCACTATTTACCACTCGTCGATGAAATGATCGTCTTTATCAATTCTAATTCAAAGAATTATAATTGAAAGGGTTGCCAAAGTTAAAATGTCACTAACAACGATGTCACTGCGTTGTAACTCTACAGAATTCAGGGGCTGATCCGATCCTACACGAAACAAGCTTTGTAAACCCCGATTTTGCTTAATCTACATTTGAAATTACACACGTTACCAAGAAAGTTACAATATAAAGTAGGTATAACAAGTGAAAATGAATAATAATTTTTAAAAGAAAGGATAGTGAATAAAACAAATATTATTTTGCTCATTAGATTCCTTTATCTTCTAGTGAAAATTATTTTAACTTGAAAATACAATAAATATATCGTAATTGTAATTAAGTACTTACTTTCCTATGACATGCTAAGAAAAAAAATGGAAGTAAAAAGAAAAGATAACTCATGCTCTCAGGGGACACCCGGGTTTGAACCGGGGACCATTCGATCTGCAGTCGAATGCTCTACCACTGAGCTATATCCCCGCTGATGCAAGTGACAAAATTATGTACTATAAAAATCTAAGTTTTATCCCAAAATACATAATAGGTTTTATTAAAATTTATTGCAACAATAAGAAACGAGCTCACTTTTGTATATTAAAAATAAATAATCAAAAAATAGCGCATCAAAAAGCCAACATCACGCGGTGTTCCCAGGCGGTCACCCATCCAAGTACTGACCGCGCCCGATGTTGCTTAACTTCGGTGATCGGACGAGAACCGGTGTATTTAACATGGTATGGATGTTGGCGATGTTGTAAGTAAAATACTACACCAATATATTTTTTTTACTACTGCCTATAGTGGAAGTTAGAACGCGCTAGAAGATGCTTGTTCGCTCTCGAATATACCCAAGTTCTTGATGGTTCAAAAAACAAAAGAAGGGCTAGAAGGGTATTCCAGATCTACGGAATAGGTTTCAGGAAAAATAAACTAAGACATTTCTCCACATTAACGTGCTATTTAATTAAATATATTTACTAGCGGACTCCCGCGGCTGCGTCCGTCCTTAGACCTAATTCAGTCCTCTCGCAGTCGCAAAAGCCACTCTTAGCAGACCTCTACTAACTGTGAACTACCTCCCTACCACATCTTTCTACGTCATGTGAGATTTCGTGATGAGTGACCTTCTTTGTTTTTTTTTATATGAGCCACACTGAGACCACGATCTCATTTGATGGTAAGTGTTGAGGCCTACGGTGGAACGCGCTTGCCTAGAAGATGACTATTCACACTTATCTTTTTTCAGGACCTTTCGCTTTTATGTATGTAGGTATATTTAGTCAATTCAAATTCAATTGAAACTTATCAAGCGCTGTTGAAGTAAATTCGACGAATCTAAAAATCAAAAAAGGAATTTAGAACATTTATAATTTTTTTCTGGTGAGTAGGTAGAACACTCAATACTTTTCTCCATCACCAAAAGCGCCCAAAGTGTCTAGAGAAGTTACACTTAAAGTTAGTTGTTGTTTTTTTTAATAATAATCTGAGCTTACTACAATAATTTGATCTCCTCTACAAGCTACAACTACCCGAGTAGGTACAATAATTCTGTATGTTTATAATTCTGTACCTGATTAGGTACAATAATACTCCTCCGTGAGTCCGTGCGCGCAAAACGGCTCACAGTTTAAATTGCTACGAAAATCGCACATGTTCGTTAGTCTCGCTAAAAATCAAAACGGTCCGACCTACTTTAATGCAATATTATGTTTTTCAGACAAACACAACTCTTCTTGTTGACTACAGAACCCTAAAAAGTCATTGCTAATTTGAAAAAAAGGAAACATTTCAAAGGATACGAAGGACGCCGGATCGTTATTAAATTAATTGTATCATTAATCACGTATTGAACATTGTTATACCTAGTTACTCAACATAAACACTAGATATGAAATTTTATGGCTCATTATATCTGAATAGGTATAACAAAATCAAGCAAATATGCCGTATTAAAATAATGTATAGTTAGGTAGGTACACATTTATTAATTATGCAATTAGAAATAATTAATTAAGACCGCGTTATTTACTGTTCTCGTGTGCAGGAAATCTCTAATTTGGCGGAAACTCAAATTATATCGTTCCTCATACCGCTCTTAAACTACATTCAGGTACTTCATTAGATATCATGATGTATTTACAGCTGTAGTTTCAGCAGATTGCGGCGCTGGTTAGTCGCGGTAAGAAGCGCTTTTGATTTTTTTTTACAATTATTTCTATTAGTATTTGTTAGTAGTAGAGCAGCGGAAGTAGTATTGTCATGTTTATAAATCAACGCAGTGGTTGCCGCCTCGCCGGTGACAATAGACGCTAGAGGCCTATAAACTTAACACGAAAGCCTCAACAAAGGCACATCACAGAACATCGTGTTGTCGGATTACTTTGAATGCAGTGCAGGGATTTTTGTTAAAAGTAGTAATTAAGATTTCACGATTCAGTTTGCCACGATCAAGTTACTTCAATTATAAAAAAAACGTCTAAAAATTTAAAAAAAAGGGGAAACTATTACTACTACCTTCTCCTCATTTCTACAAGTAAACGCATCAATAAGTACTTACTTACCCAACTCAGAGTCAAAACTAGGCTTTCTACCATCTGCCTATAGTAAATCCTTGAGTATTTCGCACACATTGCCAGGAAAGACGGAGATAATATCAAGAAACTGATGATGACTGACGGTAAAGTGGAAGGAAAGAGGCTGCGAGCCTACAATGCTCTCTGGGTGGCCGAAGATAGAACTCAATTGCGTGACACAACAAAACTGAAAGTCATGGGTGGAGGTGGTCCAGACCTTCACACATGAGGAACACGACTGAAGGAGGAGGAAGGAACCTTTATAGTTTCGCTACGTCTCTCGTCTGTCTGTCTGTCTATTGTTAATGATGCATTTTCAGATGATTTGGCAGCCTCTAGACCTGTCGGAAGCATGTCCCCCTCACACGCCCAACTCCGCGTGCTCCAACTTCGGGCTGCTGTACCTCAGTCTGCTGGTGAAGCTGTATGGAGGGTCCGCAGACCAGCGCCAGGAGTGTCGCAGAGAGAGGGCGCCCCGCGAGGAGTTCGACTTCATTGTGGTGGGCGCGGGCGCGGCGGGCTGCGTCGTCGCCAATAGACTTACAGAGAACCACAAGTGGAAGGTGAGTGAGTATACTAGGTATTGCATGTTTCCTAAGTATGTAAAACTTCCGTCTTTATTTTTGTACGAACTGAAAATTTTGGCATTTTTAAACCCCATGAAGTAAGCCTAGCAAATGGTAGCCACTAGTTACCCCTATAATTTTTCAAAGTTCGATAAAAGCTCGATTTCTCCAGGATTCCATCATCAGATCTTGACATCGGATCACATAGAGAGCCCCTTTGAAACAAAAAAAGTATTTTCTAAATCGGTTCAGGCGTCTTCGAGTAATCGGTGTACATACGTAAAAAAAACATACCACTCAACTTGATAACCTCCTCTTTTTAAAGTCGCTTAATAAATAACGCTGGCGCCAGACAAGCCAGCGTTGGCTCACTTGAGGACTAACTTATTGCTGGTTTCGCTTATTTAAACCTTGCTTTATGGACAATAACGTGATAGCCCAGTGGATATGACTTCTACCTCCGATTCCGGAGGGTGTGGGTTTAAATCTGGTCCGGAGCATGCACCTACAATTTTTCAGTTGTGTGCATTTTAAGAAATTAAATGTGAACGGTAAAGGAAAAACCAGCTGCTTATCAAAGAATTTTCTTAATTCTCTGCGTGTGTGAAGTCTGCCAATCCGCATTGAGCCAGCGTGGTGGACTATTGGCCTAACCCCTCACATTCTGAGAGGAGACTCGACGAGTATGGGTTGGTAACGATCACGGACAATGCGTTCTCGATGTCAGGTGCTGCTGCTAGAGGCCGGGCCGGAGGAGCCCGACGTGACGCTGGTGCCGGGCCTGTCCAGCGCGCTGCTGGGCTCCAACATCGACTGGCAGTACCGCACGCAGCCCAACGGCCGGAGCTGCCTCGCGCACCCCGGGGGCAGCTGCCCCTGGCCCCGGTACGGTTTGCGCTGTCACACGCGATACATTTCTACTTAGTTTATGTAAACTACTTGTTCCGATTTCAAACTATGCTATACAAAGTAACGTAGGCATGCGTATCCTATAAATGCCTGCAACTTTTTTGTTTACCTTTGTCTGTCACCAGAATGCAAGCAACTAAAAATATTTAGCAACAGATCGACAGCCTCGGACTCGGATGGCCTTCTTCATCGTTATGATTACATAGTATGAAAAGAAATCGCTTCCGCTGTCTGTTCGCTTTGATGTTTAAAACTATTCAACGGATTTAATTTGAAGTAGTTTCAGCAATAGATAAATTGATTTATGAGGAAAGTTCGTAGTATAAATCAGCTCCTGCCAAGTGGCACGTCGATTCTCTTTCTACGGTCGCAAACGCTTCGAAACCTAGAAAAATGTATGGGAATGACAGATCTTGATCACGCGACCTGTCGATAGCAAAATGTCATTCCCATACAAAATCGTGCGTGCGGGGAAGTGAGGTGCATCAGTCGCTGCACGCCCCCCGGCCCGCGCGTACAATCGGGAGATTTACGAACGAAGTTGCCAAGTTAGTTAACTTTGGAATGAACGAAGGTCCAAAACGATAGAACTATTTTACTTCGGATAAAAAAAATATGTGAAACCAGCTTCTCAGCTGTTGTCAGACATAAACACCCTTACAGATATTAACTTAAACTAAGCGTTATGGTGACCTGATGATTGATTGTGTCAATGATTTTTACATAAAATATTTAATTCATAACATACGTGACGTTTCAAAAATGCTTTTAAAGGAAGCCTAAATGAAATAAGTACATGAATTTTGACCTCGACTTTTATATATAATATGTATAATATTGTATTGTTATCAGAGGCAAAACAATGGGTGGTTCGAGCTCCATCAACTCGATGGCGTACCTGCGCGGCAACAGGGCGGACTACGACGCCTGGGCCGCCGCGGGCAACGATGGCTGGAGCTATGAAGAAGTGAGCTTCTCTATGACTTGGTTTGGATAAAAGAAAAGATATAACTGACAAGCTCAGAATACAAGCTGACAAGTTTTGTTTCTCACTAAAATTTTTTGCTTAGTCTACTAACATAACTTCATTTTCTATTTTTATCAAAGGTGCTGCCATTCTTCAAAAAGTCTGAAAGGAACATAAACATAGAAGTCCTCGACAGCAAATACCACGGAGCGAAGGGCGAGCAATACGTTTCCAGGTATCCCTACATCGACACGCCCTCCATCATGTTGACCGAAGCGTTCAACCAAGGAGGCCTGCCTCTGGCGGACTACAACGGCGCCCATCAGGTGGGCACCATGCAGGCGCAGGCGGTGTCGCTCGACGGCGAGCGAGTGTCGACCAACGTCGCCTTCATTCAGCCCATCCGGCACAAACGGCCTAATCTATTCGTTGAAACAAACGCAGAAGCGAAGAAAATATTAATAGACGAATATAACAATGCATACGGGATCGTTTACGTGAAAGATGGTAAGAAGCATACAGCGTACGCGAGAAAAGAAGTCATCATTAGCGCAGGAGCTATCAATTCTCCCAAATTGTTGATGTTATCAGGAATAGGACCGAAGCAGCAATTGAGAAGCTTGGGCATCCCGGTCGTACAAGACCTGGCCGTCGGAGAAAATCTGCACGACCACGTCACTTTTAACGGTGTTGTGATAGCTTTGTCTAACAAAACCGCCACGACGGTCAGCCAGGAAGAGATCTTGATAGCCGTCGAAGACTATCACGAAATGAAAATAAAAAGAGGTCCGCTGTCGGGCAACGGTCCGGTGAATTCAGTCTCATTTCTGAAAACAGATCCTAACCTACCAGCGCCAGATATACAGTTCCAATTCAACAGAATTTCAAATTGGAGAGAAATGATCCAAGATCCGATCGCTGCAGAGTACGTCTCGATACTGCCGACTGCGTTCTACGACGCCGTCGAGCCGAGAGCTATGAACCTGGTGCCAAAGAGCAGAGGCGTCCTTCTGTTGAATCAAACCGATCCAAACGGTCCTCCGCTGTTATATCCTAATTACTTCGGTGACGAGAGAGATATGATACCCATTCTAAAGGCCCTCCGATTTCTGCTGTCTTTGGAGAACACTGAAGCGATGAGATCCCGCGGCGCACATTTCGTGCGCGAGCCTTTGCCGTACTGTAAGCGTTACGAGTGGGGTACCGATGCGTACTTCGTTTGCATGATGCAGGCGTACACGGCCACCACCTACCACCCCGTGGGCACGTGCAAGATGGGCCCGAAGTGGGATACGAAGGCAGTCGTGGACAACCAGCTGCGCGTGTACGGGGTGCGCTCTCTGCGAGTGATCGACGCGTCCATGATGCCGGCGGTCATTCGCGGAAACACCAACGCGCCTTCCATTATGATCGGAGAGAGAGGAGTCGATTTTGTTGTGAGGCACTGGAGGAGTCACACCAAAGATTACTTTTAAACAACTAGGGGTGTCAAAATAATTTTACGAGCAGACTTTGTGATAAAAGAGTTCTTCTTGATATTGTTTTGTATTGATTGATCTATAGAAACAGTATATTTATCATCAATATCTTCAATGTTTTTGATCTATATAGTACTCGTATTTCGCAAGTCTAAGCTACAAACCTTCCTTTTATACAAGTAGAAGAGTCTGAGTCAAGAAAATGATGATGAAAGCGCGGGAAAAACAATTTAATTTGCAGTCTTGCATAACTAATATAACTACTGTCTCACAATGAGAAATCATTATTTGCCCACTTTATGCACACAACGATTAATAATGTCTGTGGACCCAATTGTCTGACACCGGCATTCATAGCGTCCAACTGAAAAAATAAACTGTGGTAGGTAAATATTACTATTGTAATGCATAACGAGGGAGAGCAAAGCTTATATAGCACGAGATCCGGCAAAAGAAATTTATATCCTCATCTGTTATTTAATTGGGATAAGCATGGCACATAGGTTAAATTGCGGTCAAACAGTATTCAATGACTAATTTACTTTTAATATTTAATTTCTTTCCCTCATTTGTTAATTAAAAAAATCGTACCCTAATTCATAGAATATACCCAACAGAGTAGAAAAAAAAAAGATTGTCTGCTTTCACACTGCAACTGTGGGGTTGCCAAATATAAACAGTAAAAGTAAAGTAAAATGTCAATTTCCTCGTCAGTTATTTAGTCGTCTAATATGTCAAATGCTTTTTTACGATAAAGGAGATCATTCATTTTGGGCCCTTTTTAAAAGTGCCGGCCAACGAAAAAAAATAGCACAAATCGTTAGAACTAGTCATTTGGAGTAATAGTTAATATGGCATGAAAGTTGTAGGAGGGCTCTGAACCAAGTTATACAGGTTCGACGATTCGTTATTTTCAAACATTTTGTCAATTTTCAAAAGTGCCCGCCAAGAAAAAAAACTGGTACGTATCGTTAGAACTGTCCATTTGGAGCAATAGTTACTACGGCTCAAATGTTGTAGGACTGCACTGAACCAAGTTATACAGGTTCGATGACTCGTCACTTCTATACATTTTACTGAGTTTTGTAAGTGCCCTCAAACAAAATAAATCATACGTATCGTTATAACTAGCCATTTGCAGCAATATTTACTATGGCATAAACATTGTAGTATAGCTTTGTGTCGAGTTATACAGTTTCGATGATTCGTCCAATCCATTTATTTTATTGATTTTTTAAAGTACCGTTTAACAAAAATATGGTACTTATGGTTAAAACTGCCCATTTGGAGTAATACCAAGTTATACAGGTTCGATGTCTCGTCACTTCAATGTATTTGATGGAGTTTTGTAAGTTACAAAGTAAATGCTATTTATCGTTATAACTAGCCATTTTCAGTAATAGTTACTATGGCATAAACGTTGTAGTATAGATCCGAATCAAGTTATACTGTTTAGATGATTTGTCACATCCATATATTTTACTGATTTTTTACAGTACCGTTCACCTAAAATATGGTACCTAACGTTAAAACTAGTCATTAGGAGCAATAGTTAGTAATACGTTGCACACGCTTCAAAAAAAAATTCTAGTACTGAAACAAGTTATATAACTTTCATTCATTGATTTCCAAAAAAGTTGGAAAACATAAAAGCAATAATATAAAATATAGAAATAATGATTCTAAGCATTTGCACAAATTCAACATTATGGTGCAAATGTAACTAAAAATTGTGTTACTGTGCATTGAGAGAATGGTAATTTCGGTTTACAAGCTTGAATAACATAACAAATACACGCACAACGGCGAATCACATGGCCAAGTGCAGAAACAGTCCAGAAGGAAGAATATAACAAATAATGATGACACAGCTCTTACACCATGATGACATTTATTTCATATTATTAGTTAAGTATTCATCATTATTACCTATTTATTGTTCCCCATTACTATCAGATATCAACAAAATCATAAGTGACGAATCATCGAACGCAAATAACTTGGCAATCATACAATGTTTCTGTCATACCTACCAACTAACTGTATTGCTTAAATCGATAAAATGCATAGAAATTAAGAATCATTGAACTTGTATAACATGGCTCAGAGCAGGCCTACAACGTTTGTTGTACTATACTAACTATTACTGTCCGTTCCTATTACAGCCAGTTCTAATGATACGTACCATTTTAATGGTTGGCACTTGTATTAGGTTGCCTTTTATCAAGTTCATGGTTTCCTAGATTTTGTATGAAAAATGTGTTTGGCTGCAACTTAACTAGGCAACCTATTTGCAATCTGTCACTGTGAACCAAAATATTATTTGTTTCATACCACTAATGAATCTTAACACCCCTTGCCCCGCCGTTACTGTAACCGCTAATTGAGAGCCAGGAATAGCGGGGCTGCCGGGGACTAGGGGCTGTGGGGCTGGAATGGTGACCCCGCACTAGTAAGCGCAGTGTTGGTCGACCCCCCACCAGGTGGACTGACGACATCAAGCGAGTCGCAGGGATTCGCTGGATGCAGGCGGATCGTGATGTTTGGAAGTCCCTACTAAAGGCATATGTCCTGCAGTGGATGTCCATCGGCTGATATTATGATGATGTTGATGATGACTAATAAATCACAGATGAGTGTATATATTTCTAATTCTGGATCTTAGGCCCGTAGACTTTTATCACGTTGCTACCTACTCACTCAACAGACCGAAAGCTATAGAGGAATGCTAATTTGACGAATATTTTACAAATCGGAGATCAGATAGGGACTTCGCTTATTTAGAGATCTCTAATATTGAAAGCAATATGAATTTGTGAGTCTTGGGAAAACACTTTTATTTATTTACATAATAAGCAATATAAAGAACTGCAAGTACGCTTGATGGTGATGCAGTTTATGTTTGAACGCATTTGCCTAGAAGATGCATAATATTTAGTAAACCGCCCGAGGAATATAAAACGAGAATTACCAAAAAAAACTATTCAATCGTCCTCGTGTCGTATTTTCTATAATTCCTCTGATGATTCTGATTGTCGTTAGGACAATTACTGAATATTGTTTGTGATCCAACTCACATATAGCAAGTATGTTGGAAAAAAAAATCTAATAATTAATGTAATTCTAGGTAAGTTGATGACTGTCAAGATTTTTTAAGTAAATACATGCATACATACATGCTTTCTATCTACGAGTACTAATATTTAGAGATAAAGTTTGTGATAATTTAGATTTTAGGGGTAATCTCTGGATCTACTGAACCGATTTTGGAATTTTTTTTACCACTACAAAACCGCGTTATTTGTGAGTGTCATATAATAAGTGTATTTTATCGCCGTATTCTCACGAAGGTACTACGCGGGTTAAACCGCGAGGCGTTGACTAGTTGCTAATAAAAAAAAACATTTTATCTGTATGTACGTCAGGCTCCATTATTGTGTCAGCTGTAGCAAGAACATCTACTTGAACAAATTGCACGGTTCACGGTTAATTAATTTATATGAATAAAATAAGAGCATAACGACAGCAGTTTGCAGCAACAAGTACAAATTATATCAGCACCTGCTTTAGGCACTTTCAGCATTCGCCAGGCGCTCACATTCTTGTATCTCTTACTTAATTTAACTTTTTTTCAAAATATATTCAAAAGCGGACAAGGTCAAGTTTCGCTTTTACTTATATGCACTGTACCCTACCCCTACCCTACCCTACCCTTCCCCTACCTTACCCTACCCTTACCCTACCCCTATCCCTATTCTTAACCAACCCCTATCCTTACCCAACCCTACACCCACCTTTTTATACCCACCTTTGTACACCTGGGTTACATTATTGGAGTTTTAGGAAGGATCTTTATTTTTTTTAATATAATGCAACCTATACATAGCCTATATATATATAGCCTATATAGCCTACATATAGCCTATATATAGCCTTCCTCGATAAATGGACTATCTATCATTGACAGTATTTTTCAAATCGGACAAGTAGTTCCTGACATTAGCGCGTTCAATCAAACAAACAAACTCTTCAGCTTTATAATATTAGTATAGATACGAGTACATTATGGAAATCTTTACTTGTTACATACGGGATTTGTTACATACCTTGACCATGGCACAGTGACAGTGCCATGGGCCTGTCTGATGATACCTACAGAAAGACCAGAACTCGGTCTAGCCGTTTCAAAGATTAGCCCGGACAAACAGAAAGACAGACAGACAGACAAAAATGTTGAAAAAAGCTTGATTGTATTTAGTATCGTGTAAATAGCTATAATCACCTAAAACACATACACTCCAATTTAGTATTATATTTTCGCCGCCGCATTACTAACACAAAACCTCAATGTTAACAATTCCAAGCTCAGGCCGCAGGCCGCGTCTACACCTGCGAGTAGTAGAGCGAGACTCACACTTTCGTAATTGTAAGCTGAAAGTATCAATCCGTGTTTTACTTTGACTTTCGAGTTTATTTTTGTTAGCTAATCTTTTTACTAGCGGACGCTCGCGACTTCTTCCGTCCTTATACCTCCTTAATGCCGCAAACTACTACTGTTTACTAACTGTAAACTATTTATGTATATATTGTGAATTAAGTAGATAAATGTTGTTTTTTTTTTGCGGCGGTAAATATTTCCTATTGGTCCTACGCCGTATAGATTTACGGCTCAGTAAAAAGTCACATGTGGACGCGTCTTTATTGTCACATTTCTTTTGTACAAATATTAACAATACAATAAAGTATTGTCTTTTGATATGGATATATTGAGCAGACCTAAAGTACCGCAAGAAGACCGACATCGCCAGCGGCGCAGAGTGGAACTGCTTAGATTACTTCAACAGAAAATAATAAAAAGCTGCAGGTTAGTCGTTAAAAGGACATGTCCCCTTTATTATTCACTAGCGGACATCCGCGACTTCGTCCGCCTTTAGACCTCATTAATCCAGCCCTTACTGTAATATCGCTGTAAAAATGGAGTAACTTCTCCCTTTTTCTCAACATTTCCCTTCACTGCTCTGCTCCTATTGATCGTAGCGTGATGAAAATAATACTATAACCTGCCCACGAGTAGGATGAACAATTGTACCAAGTGTCGTTAAAATCCGTCGAGCAGTTTTTGTTTCTATAACGAACATACAGACTGACAGACAGACAGACAAAAATTTTAATGATTGCATTTTTGGCATCAGTATCGATCACTAATCAAACCCTGATAGTTATTTTGGAGATATATTTCATGTACAGAATTGACCTTTCTACAGATTTATTTAAGTATAGATATAGATAATTTACAAGCATAGGTTGTCAATATTTCTTACGGACAGAGGGCACAAATTATTGCTTAGAAAATATTTTTCAGAACAACCGTTAAATAAGTAATTTTTTTGTTTAGCTCCTTTGTCTACAAATTAACAGTAGGTACAGTAAAATCGGTCAAAACAGCCAATAAAAATTATGGAAATTGAATTCATATCCGGTGTAAGCAAGCTGTCAATGTCATGTAATATTGTAAAGTCAACTGACGTGTCAAAAGTGCTTGTAAACTGAGCCTACTTGAAATAAATGATTTTTGATTTGTTTTGAAATGATAAATAATCATAAAATAAAAAATGATAGAGAAGACTTAACAAGCAGCAAGGTGAGGCCGATGAAACCCATAAAAACTTCACGCGTCTCCGTCACATTGGACTATTTATTATACTTTAAAAAACTTGCAAAAATAAACATAAATAGAAGTTCGTGAAATAGGGGTTGACAGTTTACATCGATGTTCACGCGGACGAAGTGTAATTATTATGTTGTATGATGTAAAATGTATGGTATTGCTTGAATATTACCGCCAAGCGATTTAGCGTTCCGGTACGATGCCGTGTAGAAACCGAAAGGGGTGTGGATTTTCATCCTCCTCCTAACAAGTTAGCCCGCTTCCATCTTAGACTGCATCATCACTTACCATCAGGTGAGATTGTAGTCAAGGGCTAACTTGTAAAGAACAAAAAAAATATATGAAATAAATAAATATAGTAAGTTAAAAATAAACATTAAATCGTAGACAGAGATGAGAGAAGCATGAAACTGCTTTATCCTGGATAATGGCCTGGCTGTAACGGGCCTGCTAATCAATAATAGACTGAAATTGTGTCATAAATACAGTTGTACCTAGTTGCTGGTCACGTAAGTGATTTTGGATGACGAGCTCCTGGTTCATTTACTCAAAAAGTACAAAATTATCAGGCCGGAATTGGAAAGTAAGTTGTCACACACTCACACCCCTGTGCCTCGGAGAGCATATAATGCTTCTGAGCTTTGTCACTTTACTATAATATAGGCTTATTGACTATGAACATTTTTCAGATCAGAATGGTTTGGCAGCCCCTCAACCTGACGGAGCTATGTCCGCCCTCCACCCCTGTGTCGGCGTGCTCCGGCTTCGGCTACATGTACCTCAGCCTGCTGGTGCAGCTGTACGGCGGCTCGGCAGATCAGGAACGCCAGCACCTCTGCGACCGCGAGGCCGAACCCACCAGGCGCGACCACAGGGAGTACGACTTCATAGTGGTGGGCGCTGGCGCGGCGGGCTGCGTTGTCGCCAATAGACTCACAGAGAACCCTAAATGGAAGGTAAGTTAATCTTTCATTCTTAAGCTTTAAAAACAATAATCTTATCTATTGATCATATTTAAATCTATACTAATACTTGCGGACCCGGTCAAGCTTCGCTTTGACTTATGTGCAATTCTTCCTTAAATTTTTCTCACCTTTTTAACCTTCCCTATACCTCCACAAACATCCACTACTGGTCTGATTTCAAAAATTCTTTCACCAGTAGAATGCTACATTATCGGGGAGTGCTATAGGCTATATTTTATATTAGTATGATATATATTCGCCGAGTTTACACAGTTTTTGTCATACAGGTCGGACCGAAAATCCTCTTAAGCAGACTTATTCGCATGTGCTGCTTTAACCATTGTGTAAAATTGAAATTAATGTATTGAGGCTTTATGTATCTTTAAAAGTTCTACAAAAAAGTCCGCGACACCATCTATCTTCTACTATCTATCTTCTATATATTAGCAGATATAGTACCTTTTGTGTTTTAAAAATTATAAATTTTATATACTTAGGTTTGCGTCATTATTTATGCTACTTAACTTAAATCCTTATCAAAATAAATTATTTAATAATCACAAGGATATTATGGAGATAAGATTTGCCCTTTATAGTATGTTAATTTGTTAAATAGTTTCTGAGATAATAAAATTTCTAAAAGACGCAGAAATTCTGCTACATGACGCTCCGCGCTTTCAATTACGTAGTTCCCGTTCCTATGTGAATATGGGAATCAAACATAGCCTATGACACTCGCAAATAACGTAGCTTTCTATTGGTAAAACAATCTTTCAAATCGGTCCAGTAGATCCAAAGATTATAATTTTAGCGTAGAAGTCTCTATTTTCCTTTGTCATCGCACCACGCTCATAGGGCTGGACCGATTTTGCTAAGGGTAGGGGAGGTATAGGGTAGGGTAGGGTACAGGTAGGGTAGGTATTGTGTAAGGGTAGGGTAGGGGTAAAGGTAGGGTAGGGGTAAAGGTAGGGTAGGGGTAGGACTTACCCCTATCCTAGGGGTAGGGAATGGGAAGATTACGGGTAGGGTAAGGTACGGGTAGGGTAGGGATAGGATACAGCTAGGGTACGGGTAGGGTAGGAGTACGGTAGAGGTAGGAGATCGATACTGAAGCCTATTTTCTATTTTTTGTCTGTCTGTTTGCCTTTTTTTTGACCGCGCATCACGCTGAAACTACAGAATGAATTCAAATGATACTTAAGACGATTTGAAACCATAATACGTCGCGAAAACAAAATCAGAAATGGGTGAAGGAGGGGTAGAAAGTTTGTACGAAAATCCTTAATTTTTCTAGGTAGGTACATTTGTAAATGTAAAATGATAAGTGGACTATTTATTAGGTATAAGTTATAAAACTTGCAAAATAGAATGTGAAATAGGGGTTGAAAGTTGACATCGATTTTTACGCGGACGAAGTCGCGGGCGTCCGCTAGTTTTTATATATATAGATTATAAAGCTGAAGAGTTTGTTTGTTTGATTGAACGCACTAATCTCTGGAACTACTGGTCCTATTTGAAAAATTCTTTCAGTGTTAGATAGCCCATTTATTGAGGAAGGCTATAGGCAATATATTATCCCCGTAATCCTACGGGTACGGGAACCACGCGGATGAAACCGCGCGACGTCAGCTAGTGATGAATAAACGAGTATGTTGAAGCCTCAGTAGCTCAACGGTAAAGTGGCCGGACGTACGCCCGGAGGTCATGGGTTCCAACCCCACCTGTACTATTGTCATACCCACAACTGAAACAGTCTTTTTGACTAATTGGAGGGAAAGGCGAATATTGATCATAATATATAAAAAATCCTGGAGAAATTGATACACTAATCAGACTGGGATCAAAACCGTTAGATAGAATGTATTTCTAGAACTCTGTGTTAAGTCTGGCTCCTTAATCGTGCAGTACCAGTAGATCACGGGTAGGGAGCTAAACTCTATCGAACGTAATCAGCTATTTTCAAATATTAATATTGTATAGTCCAGAGAACAAACAGAGACTAGAATGTTTAGTGGGAAGCGAGTAGCATCTGACAATTGTTTGCGCTGCAACTCAGATGTAGTTAAACTACCAGAGGGCCTACTGGCAGTTTGATACTGTTACTGTCACGTAACGTAAACGCGAATTTCTAAGGAATTGAAACAGCGCCATCTAGTGGCACTACTGCACAACTGTTTCAATTCCATATAAATTCGCGTTTACGTCAACGTGATAGTAACAGTATGAAAATATTGAAAACTCCCACTAGGCACACAGATCAAAAACTGAAAAGAGATAAAGACACTGAGTGGCAGTTTCAGATAAGAGTAGTAATTACGATAAAGATATGCGTACTAGCTAACGTCGCAAATGTTCTTTTGTCTAATAATCTAATAAATAAACGAAAAATAATGGGGTGGACCCCACCCCCACCCTTATCACGTAGCCGTCAGTCGTGCGAGAGTTTTTTATCCGACGTTAAAAAAGCGTTCAATACATAATATATTATTATGAACATGTATATAGTATGAGGTTAAAAGAAGGTCTATTTCCAACGCCCAAATTTGAAAATGCAACACTGCTCGAATAAAAGCTTCGTGTTTAAAAACACTGTCGTGTGAACATATACATGAGAATGCATTTGTTTTATTTGAACGCTTTTTTAATGTCCGTTAAAGAGCTCTCGTGCGAATGAGGGCTTAGGGTATGAAAAATAGAAATAAAAACTTCATCAAGTCAAGCCGTTTTGGGGGAATATGGCAATCAACAGTCACAAGACTTTTAAATGTAAAGTCTTGTAAGTGGCTACTCGAAATGATACAATGAATAAAATAGGAATAACACAAGTTAGAATGATTAAACTGTATTTCAAATAACTTATTACTCATTCTTAAACAAAACGTTACTTTAGTAGATGGTTAATACATTAATTAAATTTACTTATCACCACATAACATGTCATCATCTTTTACATAGACCACAATACCCAACCAAACCTCAGAATAAAACCATAATCATTATTAACATACAGATTAAAATATTTGTCTGAAAGAAGGAGTTTTTATATGTTGTCTTATGTATTTATAATTATTTAAATAATTAAAAATCTAACACAATCATTGAACTTGTTCCGTTTGTCGCCAGGTGTTGTTGCTGGAGGCGGGGCCGGAAGAGCCCGACGTGACGAAGGTGCCCGGTTTCTTTACCGTGCTGGCCGGCTCCAACATCGACTGGAAGTACGTCTCGGAGCCCAACGGCAAGAGTTGCCTCGCGTTTGATGGATCGAGATGTGGCTGGCCGCGGTACGTCTGTCACGAGAGGCCGTACAGGCTACTTGGCTTTATACTACATTGCTGGTAAACTCGAAACACATTCACGTGATTTTATGTTAACATCGCCTTAAAAATTCAATTCCAAAATGTTTAGCGCAATTTCTAATATTTTTTAGTTTTATATTAGCATTATGCATTTATTATTATTTAATTTAATTTAGAGGTAAAGCAATGGGCGGCTCCAGCTCCATCAACGCCATGGCGTACGTCCGAGGACACAGGGCCGACTACGACGAGTGGGCTCGTATGGGCAACGACGGCTGGAGTTATGACGACGTGAGTAGCGTTCCTTACACTTCCAATAAATATAGAAGTAACATCTGAAATTGATAGAAACCGTTGTCTTTTAGGTACTACCTTTCTTCAAAAAATCCGAACTGAATATGAACAAATACGACGTGGACAGTGAATACCACGGCGTCAGAGGGGAACAGTACGTGTCCTGGCTGCCCTACACCGACGACCCGGCGCAAATGTTGACGGAAGCTTTCAACGAAGCGGGCACACCTCACCTCGATTTCAATGGAAGAACGCAACTGGGCGCCATGCAAGCGCAAACTACCTCAGTCGACGGCGAGCGTATATCAACCAATGCCGCTTTCATTAGACCCATCAGAAACAAACGACCAAATCTCACCGTCTTACCCAATGCGCTGGCCACTAAAATACTTATAGATAGAAGAAAGAACGCTTATGGAATTATTTACGAGAAAGACGGCAGGAAGTTTACGGCGTACGCCAAAAAAGAGGTGATCCTCAGCGCAGGAGTGGTCGAATCACCGAAGCTGTTGATGTTATCAGGCATAGGGCCGAGAGAACACTTACAAAGCTTAAATATTCCTGTTATAAAAGATTTGGCAGTCGGAGAGAATCTACAAGACCATGTTTCTTTTAATGGCATGGTGGTCGCGATATTGAATGGTACGAAAGTCAGTGATGACCAAATCATGACCCACGTCCGCGATTATCATGAAATGTCATCCAAATCGGGTCCACTCACCGGCCTCGGTCCGATAATGTCCGCGTCGTTCATCAAAACCGAGCCGCATCTGTGCGCTCCTGATCTACAATACCAGGCGAACCACGTTCCGAACTGGAGAGAGTTCCTTCAAGATCCAATAACTGCAGAGAAGGTCCCGATCATGCCTTGCGCGTTCTACGACGCAGTGGTACCTAGAATTATGAATTTGGTGCCAAAAAGTAGAGGCAGGCTTCTTTTGAACAAAGATGATCCACACGGACCACCGATTATCCACTCCAATTACCTCGGCGACGATGAAGACATAATACCTCTGATGAAGGGTATCCGCTTCTTGCTATCTCTAGAAAAAACGGAAGCTTTCAGAAAGCGGGGAGCGTATTTCGTGCGGGAGAACATGCCGCACTGCCGGCAACACGAGTGGGGCACAGACGACTACTTCCTCTGCTTGATCAGACAGTACACCTCCACGACGCACCACCAGGTCGGCTCCTGCAAGATGGGCCCCTGGTGGGACGAGAAGGCAGTCCTAGACAGCGAGCTGCGAGTGTACGGCGTCAACAAGTTGCGAGTGATCGACGCGTCCATGATGCCGGTGGTCATTCGCGGGAACACCAACGCCCCATCCATAATGATAGGCGAAAAAGGCGTAGACGCAGTCATCAAATTTTGGCAGAATTTTACTAACAAATATTGCGTCTAATCCTAATCTACGAAACGAAATAAAGAAAGTAAATGATCCTGTAAATAATAAAATAAAAGATTTGAAACAGAGTCTGTAGTTTGAATAAACGCATGAATAAGATGGGGCGATAAATGAATATTCAAGGTTACCTTGACTGTTCATTTACACACCTTTACGTCAGACCTTAGTTGTTTTTTCGGATTTAGTCATTTATTGTTAAACGACCCATAGTTAGCGACCAAGTCAGATAATGATAATGACGTCATGAAACGCCATTTTAATAAGTCAGTTTTTATGTACTAATCAGTGTGTGTAGTCAATAACTAAAAGGTATAGTGTCACAAGTACAATAGAATTTATCGGTGGGCTAAAACGTATTTCAGTATAACATTTTATCGAAATCCTCTCACCCGTTTCTGAGATCTCAAAAATCAAAACACACATATAAATATTACAAAACAATTTGTTCAACTAAATATATCCGTATAGGGTCCGTTCCCCTGGGAATACGAGGATAAACAGTCTATGTTGTCCAAACAAAAACCAAACAAAAACAATTAGTTAGCACCTACGAATAGACAATAAGATAAATAGATTTTGTATCGTTATTAGCTATGCTCAATACTGTCGCTTCGAGCGGGAAATCTCGTGGCCACAGCTACGCGGATGTAATGTTGCAAATAGTCTGCACTGAGCACAAAGATACGAACAGATGCATTTGTTCAGCATGTGAGCAGTTTACCAAGTCCATGCTACACACCACACTGTACAGTGTACACCCGGATTTGCTTTAGAAACGTTTTCTTTTTAATCAGCAAAAAGGAATGTTGTAGTTTGTCGTGTTTGTCTATTTGTGGTATCGCAGCTCCCAAACATACGAACTGATTTAGACTTTCTTTTAATAGATAGGTGACTCCTAAGAAAAGATGCTTACACTACAGATGTATGAGTAAGGGTAGATTTAAAAAAAATCAATCGGATTTTTTGATAACTTGGTATCAAAAAATCAGATTGATTTTTTTTTAAATCTACCCTTACTTACAATACAAATGACTGCATTAGTAAATTTAGGCAAGTAGGCAGTTATTGTAATACATTTTGAAAAAAACGTTAGAATGTGGACACTAAATTTTCTTGTATTCGTAAAATTCTCACCTCCTATACATTTTTACCAGCAACTTTGTAATCACAAAGAGTAAATACAAGTTTTATACCAATTTACAAACCTCGATAACTATACAAGTTTTTAAAATTGTCGTACACTTTACGGGAGAGCAGGGAAGGGTAGGGAAGATACCAAAGGTTGTTCGTAATTACAGAAGTAAAATAAATATAGTAGAAATAAAAGTACCCTACGCCTGCGCCTACAGTGATGTTTACGCAATGTCGTCTTATATTTTATTTTGCTTATCTAAATTAGTCGATAATAATACAGACGGATAATGGAAATGGGACAAAATACCAAAATACTTAACGCTTTTCGTACTTTCACGTTTTCCCAGTAAATAACAAGTTGTATGTGCCAAATTTCCATAATATAGCTACCTACATCAGTGATGGAATAATAGGGATGATGACAGTTTTTTAAATTGTATATAAATTAAAAGTATACTAATAGTAAAGCAATTTTGTAAAAGGAACAGGGTATCTGCGATCATTACTTTCGAAGCTACAGGCATTTAAAGAGTCAGATTTGCGGCGCTGCCGCGGATCCCTGAAAAACGCCCCATACAAAATGGCTTGAAATAATGACGTCATAGGCAATGTAGTGATCGTTAGATTTGTATGCGCGTTCAAACAAAATTACTAATAATTAAAAAATGTCACATTTAATGTAAGGAAGCTAAAACTGTATGAATTTTCATCTAATTACAATAAAATATTTTTAATAGATTTTGAAATTTTATAATCTCATTTATTTTGCAAATATCCAGACAATCTTTGCTTTTTATGTATAAATTAGTTAACATTGACCCTATTTACCCGAATGTATCATAAAAATCAATATATTCAAACCTAGTCATCATCCCCATTTTGGTAGTTTCGAGGGAGTGGTCTATTTTCTTGAATGACTTGAAAACTATTTATTTCAGAATTACAAAAAAAATATATTTGAGATCTTCTTATCAAGCTCGTTTGTTGGATGTGTCACACGATACAGTTTAGAAAAGTATTTTTTTAAATTTTCCATCTTGCCTGGGGGCAATTAAAAAATTTCATATTTCTGAGGTTTTTCGGAAATCATCCTCATATCAAGACCTTTCATTTGATGTGTCGCATAATGCAGTTCAAAAAATTTTTTTTTGTATTTTCCATCTTGCCCAAAAGTGACCTTCATATTCAAAATATTCTCAGTTTCAAAATTTTCCTGTATTTTTCTAAAATTTTAGATATACATAGTAGTTTCGGAGAAAAAGGGCATGGCCAATTGTTGTCTATTTGTTAAAAGGTTGAAAGGTAATTTTTTTAAATTCCAAAAAAAAATATTTTAAAATTCTCATAATAAGAGCTTTTGTTCGATGTATCACACAATGAGGTTTGTAAAAGTTTTTTACTTTTCATCTTACCCCCATAAGTACCCCCTATTTTAAAATTTTACATATTCGCGATAAATCCTTTTATTTGGGTCACACCAATTGATATGTGTACCAAATTTCAACTGGTTTGATATATTCAGAGAAAACAGACACATTAAAATGTTCGCGAGTGATATTATTATAAGGGTTCCGTTTTTGTACTACGTACGTTTGGAACCCTGAAAAGATTTTTTTTTTGTTGTACCTAATTAGTTGTACCTATATTTAATAACTGACTTTAAAATTAAATATTGATAATATTACAACACACAAAAATAATGTACAAAACGAATGCATATATTGAGAGACGTAAATAGATGTTTTTACAATATTCAAAAGAAGCTTATTTACTTTTAACTTTTATATAATATGGCTGACTTATTAATTAATGCTACATATTCTGCTCCTGTGACAGAATAGAGACCTTCGATAGTATTGTAAGAAGGCTTTAGTTATCTTTATATCTGACTGCTTCGGAAAATTGAGGTAAGTAATTATGTTTCACTAACTTAATGTTTCAAGAGATGGTTAAAAATCAAGTTTAGATTTTGGTGATGTATTTAAAATATAACCTACTTATACGAGTATGAGCCACTTACGTAAAGAGCTTGCAAATCACTACTTGCTACGGGTGCAGCATACGTAAAGTAGATGTTTAGTGATTGTGACAGCGCAGTTTAGAGGCTACACCAAGCTACGTAAGGAGCATGATGATTCTATTTACGAATAAAACCTTCTTCGTTATAAAGTAGGCTAGTACTAAACATAATTACTACCCCCTCCAACCCCAGAGGCTGAAATGCTTGTTTAGCCCCGCTGTGGTAGTGAAAAAATATTTTTTTCTAATTTTGAAATAAGTACTTTTGCCCCCCTCCCTCTCTTTCTCCTTTTAACGAAATAAGCCCAGAAGTAACGAAGAAAATTATGTAATTAGTTACAAAATCAGGCCAGTTTTCAAAAACATGATAGATTAACAACGTTCGGAACCCTCGTCATGCGGATTCAACGCGTACTTGTCCGGTTATCAACTATATAAGTTCTCTTCAGTCCGAACTACAGCAATGATTTTTGGCGACTAAAATAAAAATAAACAAGATGGTAGTATTTCTTCGGTCGAGGAGACTTCGTGAGAAGTCCATGGAGAGGCCTATGTCCAGCAGTGGTCGTCCGTCGGCTGTTATGATGTTAATGAGTGATGTTGAATGTCATACTGCAGAGCAGCATGGTGTGGCAGCCAGTGAACCTCACGGCGGCGTGTCCGCCCGGCAGCCCGGTGAGCGCGTGCTCCAGCTTCGCGCACGTGTTTCTCAGCCTGCTGGTGCAGCTGTACGGCGGCTCCTCGGACCAGCGCAAGCAGCAGCTGTGCGACCGCGAGGCCGAACCCGCCAGGCGCGACCACGGCGAGTACGACTTCATAGTGGTGGGCGCCGGCGCGGCGGGCTGCGTTATCGCCAATAGACTCACTGAGAACCCTAAATGGAATGTAAGCCCATAATATTTTAAAGGCAATTCTGAAAAAGCATCCGTTTAAGAGCTTATTAATTAAGTGTCACTTGTCACTGACTGTACACGGAGCGTAGCTGGTATGAAATATTCTAGAGAAATCTGACAAGTTGTCAGTTTTATTTTTGATTATACCAATAGAAAGCTAAATTATTTGCTTCACCCAGACTATACAAACAACCTTCTACGTACTGGGAGATTACTCTATTATGTTCTACAGTAAAGGAAACCGCTTCCCAGGTGTTGTTGTTGGAAGCCGGGCCGAAGGAGCCTGACATCACGTCGGTGCCCGGCCTGTCGACGGTGCTCCAGGGCTCCAACATCGACTGGCAGTACACCACGGAACCCAACGGCAAGAGCTGCCTCGCATCCGGAGGAAGATGCGGCTGGCCGAGGCACGTGTTTCATCATCAATATCATCACCATTATCGTCATCATTCTCATGATCACTATCGTCATTTTCAACATATCACCATCATCATAAACATCATTAGCTTATTTTAAAGGCGCTGATGTAGGAGAGGGGAAAATACTCATTTTATTAACGAAGGTTATCGCCCATCACACTGTTCTAATGCAGATTGGTGAGTTAGAGTGACGATCACTCTATCAATGACAATGACCTCGATGAGTGGGACGAGGCACGAGAATAGACCAAACGACACCGAACTGTTATTGAGACTTTCTTTAATACTAACCACTAGCTGTCATAAGTTTGTTTTAACGATGCCTTGAAAACATTATGTAAGGCAATGTTAAAAATATATATCTATGTAAGTAGGTAGAATTTTTAATTACACATACGAACTAAAAGTTGGATTTACTTTGTTATTCTAAAAATAGAAACAAGATACGGAATACAGTGGTTGTTCTTCATTGTGGTGTCTTATTTTAGGGGTAGAACGATGGGCGGTTCAAGCTCAATCAACTCTCTGGGGTACGTCAGAGGGAACATGGCGGACTACGACCGGTGGGCGCTCATGGGGAACGAAGGATGGAGCTATAGAGACGTAAGTATGACATATGACACAACTCGCTGGGGTACGTCAGAGGGAACATGGCGGACTACGACCGGTGGGCGCTCATGGGGAACGAAGGATGGAGCTATAGAGACGTAAGTATAACATATGACACAGCTCGCTGGGGTACGTCAGGGGGAACATGGCGGACTACGACCGGTGGGCGCTCATGGGGAACGAAGGGTGGAGCTATAGAGACGTAAGTATGACATATCACACAATTGACACAAGGTCAAGCCTCATACGCGTAATCGCTATTTTGTCACGTAATTTATACTGAATTTTAAAAGCTTTTATTTAACATGCAATGTGTGTATGTATGTTTGTGTGAATTATTTGAACTCAATTTTGAAGTAGATATATTCAATCGACGAGCTAAAATTTTGTATACACATTAAGTTTGGATGAAAATGCACGATATGTTTTATGACGCCATACTAAATTCAATATGGCGGACCATCCACTATTGCGGAATATTTATTTTTACCCGACTGCGTCAGAAGGAGGGTAATATATTTTTAACGTATTTATGTGTGTATGTATGTCCATTTCTTTGGCACGATAAGTTCTGACTAAATTGAGGGAAGGGAATTACCAGGAAAATAATGAAATACCAATGTTTGTCACCGCATGCGTCAAGACAAAGAATTAAGTCAGAACTTTACGAGTATATCTATATTGTGATACTTGTTTTTCTCTTTTCAGTTCATAACGCTTAGGGAGTCGGGTTTTTTGTTTTTAAAATAATATTTTTAATGCATTTCTACATTATGGGTATCAAATAAAAGGGCTTATTAAGAGTAACTTGAAAATATAAACTGACTCAGAGATAATAACTAAAAACTAAAAAAAAATAAAAGCAATTATTTTTTTTTAATATTTTTTTAAATTGTAACTATCAAGTTATAACTTCATTTTATACAAATTTAAAAGAAAATAAAAACTTGTTGCGCAATTTGAAAATAAATTAGTACCAATTTAATTATGTAAATTGATCTGGTAACTTTATTATATTTTCAATTTCAATTTAATTAAGCACTGATAGGTAATTAAACCTCTTGACAAAAGCTTTTTTGTTTTTAATTTATTGAACGATTGGAATGAAATTGTGCTTGTATTTGAGAGGACCCCTAGATAAACAAAAACTCTCGAAAAAAAAAACTTAATACAGAAATCGGTTGAAACCGCTGTGCAACATCTTTAATTTTTGTGTTTTGACTAATGGATAAAGTTAGGGCAGTACGACGTCTGTCAGGCTGAAGTAAACTACAGTGCACGATCAAGCTTAGTGTTGCCATTTGACTTACAAAAAAAAAACATACATACAGCCGAACGTAGATCCTCCTCCTCTTTGGAAGTTGGTTAAAATTAATTAATTTATTAATTAAGGAAAATCTACCGTTAATAGATTAAATCATGCTTACATTTAATTTTAATTTTAAGTTATATCAATGCTTAACTATTTAAAAGATTTTCACTACATTCACAATTTTTTACAGAGTATAAATAATTTCATTAGTTTCTTAGCTAATTTCATTAGTTTTAGTGATCTAATATATTCTAATACAATCTACAATATAATCTAATATATAAAGTATATAACAATAAGTAATTTAATTTATAGGAATAATTTATATCACAAGTTAGGCACGAGAATTCCAAATAGTATTTCAGGTAATAAATAAAATTAAATTAAGACTAATTAAATTTAAAATGTTAGTTATATAATATGACTAGCTGACGACGCGCGGTTTCACCCGCGTGGTTTCCGTTCCCGTAGAAATACGGGAATAATGTATAGTATAGGCTATACATTCTGTTCGTATACATTCTGTATACGAACTGTACGAATGCCCGTATGAACGATAACATTTCCTCTGAAGGGGATATTCCTGGGGGTTTTGTTTGTGTACTATAATCATTACTTACTAGTTATACTGGTATCTACTATATACATGCGAGGCCCTTCCACAGTGATAGCATAGCTGGGCGCGGGGAATAACCGAAACATGTCCTCGATACTTTTGCACTTGTGGCAATAACAAGGATGTTGGCAAATTCTGTAAATTAGATTATGTTCTTTATTATTTTAAACAAAAGGTATTAAGGCCTTTAACTGTCCGGGGGTATCTATACTATATCGTGGTTCTGTGACAAGAACTGACGGTCTCAGGCATTGATGGTTTACATTAGTAAGAACTAGTTGCCGCCGCGCGGTATCACCCGCGTGGTTCCCGTTTCCGTAGGAATACGGGGATAATATATAGCCTATAGCCTTCCTCGATAAATGGGCTATCTAACACTGAAAGAATTTTTCCAATCGGACCAGTAGTTCCTGAGATTAGCGCGTTCAATTAAACAAATAAACAAACAAACTCTTCAGCTTTATAATATTAGTATAGATTGCAAGATGAAAATGTCAATTGTAAACAATAAAAGTTAAAAATTAAAAGAAATAAAATAAAAATTGTGAAAAATGAAAGAAATGAAGGATTAAACAGGTAAAAACTAGTACAATCAACAGTTAAAAATTTATAAATGTTAATTTATACAATTAGAAGAGTCAATTGGTACAAAAAAACACAAAATGTAGGTTAAAAATGTCAAAGATTAAAAGTGTCAATTATTTTACGTCTAAAGTCAGAATATGTATTGAAGAATATGTCAATTTCATTTTGTTTTTTTACGAAATCATTAGAAATGTCAGATATTCTTGGTAAAGGAGAGTGTTTACCCAACTTTGTCCTACATGGCTTGTGAAATAATAAACTACAAGGATACCGAGGTGTGTTAGTTCTTGGTGCTCTAATCGCAAACCTGTGAATCAGTTCCGGACAATCAACTCTATTATTAAATAAATTATACAGAAATGTCATCGCCATCAGCTGTCGTCTATTTTCAAGTCTGGGCTTTTTAAAAAGTTTACTCTGTCACTATAATTATGGAGATTTTTATTAAACCTATAAGAGAGCTGCCTCATAAATCTTTGCTGTGCTCTCTCAATTCGCATTATATGAAGTTTAGTGTAAGGAGACCATACTGAACAACAATATTCAAGATGGCTTCTTACATAACAGTCAAATAGTTTGTTTACAGAAGCACATTGTTTAAATTTTTTAAAACTCCTGAAAATAAATCCTAACGATTTATTAGCCAGGACAATGGCTTTGTCTATATGGGATACAAAAGTTAGTTTGCTATTTAGAACTACTCCTAAATGACGAATCTTATCTACCTCAGTCAACCGCCTGTCGTTTATGTCATATACAGATTTATCATATTTCTATTTCGCGTGAATTTTATGTGATAACACTTGTCAACGTTCAGATACATTTTATTTGTATAACACCAATCACGTAGTCTAATTAAATCATCCTATAACAATTTTGTGTCATAGTCGCACTTAATAATTCGCGATAATTTAAGATCGTCGGCAAAGAGACTTGCGGTGCTGATATTATGAAAAATGTCAATGATATTGTTTATAAATATATTAAAAAATAGTGGTCCTAAATTTGACCCCTGTGGTACTCCCGAATCTGCTATAAACACTTCTGATTGTTGACTATTAATTAACACATTAAGTTTGCATAATAGTAGTCGATGATTAACCTTATCAAAAGCTTTTGAAAAGTCAGCATATATTGCATCCATCTGATGAAAATCGTCATTACACTCTGCAATATTAGCTACATGTAGTAATAGATTGCTATTTGTAGAGCGTTTGCGCATAAATCGATGCGCCTTTTCACTTATGTATTTTTTTAAATGGCCATACATATGTTGGTTTCTCAATTTATAAAGGTACACAATTGACATGGTCCGCTAGTACGTCCGTTTTTTTATAAAAGTTTTGAATTTCATTATTGTCACTTCAACAGGTGCTGCCATTTTTCCTGAAATCCGAACGCAATCTGAATAAAGACTCTATCGACAGTGACTACCATGGAGCGATGGGTGAACAGCCTGTAGGGTGGTTTCCTCACGTCGACGATCCCGCCAACATGTTGGTCGAAGCCTACAATGAAAGAGGGATACCTTTCGGCGATTTTAATGGAGCTGAACAAGTGAGCACCATGCAAATACAAGCATTCCAGGTCGACGGTGAAAGAGTATCGGCCAACAAGGCTTTCATATCACCAATCCGACATAAAAGAACGAATCTCTTTATTAAATCGGAAGCAGAAGTAACAAAGATACTTATAGATAAAAATCATAACGCTTACGGAGTAGAGTACACGAAAGATGGTAAGACATATAAGGCGCATGCCACAAAAGAGGTCATCATTAGCGCTGGAACAATCAACTCGGCAAAATTGTTGATGTTATCTGGAATAGGGCCGAGAGAACATTTAGAAAGTCTAAATATCCCTGTTATTAAAGATTTAGCTGTAGGAGAGAATCTTCATGATCACGTTTCATTTAACGGCATGATTGTAGCTTTGTCGAATTATTCTTCTAGGGCGGTATCGAACGAAGAAATGATCTGTAGCGTCAAGGAATTCCACAAAATGAAAACCAAAAAAGGCCCACTTACGGGTAACGGTCCTGTGATGTCATCATTGTTTTTAAAAACAGAGCCACATCTGACCTATGCCGATTTGCAAAATCAAGCTAATCACATTCGAGATTGGAAAGAATTTCTCAGAGATCCATTAACAGTAGAAAAAACTGGAAATAGAATTTGGCCGAGCGCCTACTATGACGGAGTGATACCGCGAACTATGGACATAGTTCCCAAGAGTAGAGGCAAATTGCTATTGAATGAAGATGATCCACACGGTCCTCCGAGATTACATGTAAACTATTTAGGCGACGACAGGGATCTGATACCTCTGATGAAGGGTGTGCGTTTCTTATTGTCTCTAGAAAATACAGAAGCCTTTAAATCGCGGGGAGCGTATTACGTGCGGGAGCAAATGCCGCACTGTAAGCAACACGAGTGGGGCACCGACGAGTATTTCCTTTGTTTGATAAAGCAATATACCACCACCACGCACCATCAAGTCGGGACCGGCAAGATGGGCCCGAAGTGGGACAAGAAAGCTTTATTAGATAACAAGCTCCGGGTGTACGGCATCAAATGGCTGCGAGTGATCGACGCGTCGATGATGCCGGTGCTCATACGCGGGAACACGTGTGCGCCGGCCATGATGATCGCGGAGAGGGGCGTAGACTTCGTTATCAAGGAATGGCAACATCGTACTAACAATTATTGTTTCTGATTTTTAATTTGAATTCTTGAAGTGTCTAAATATTTTTCAAAATAAAGAATTACCTTCTGATTGACTGAAATTATCGTATAATTATCATTATAGTAATTTACATTACAAACTAATATAATTTTCTAGCGGACCCGGTCAAGCTTCGCTTTCACATATATGCACTTCTTCCCTATCCCTACTGTTCACTTCCCTGCCTCTACCATACCCATACCCTAGTTTCACATTACATACAAACGACCAGCGCTTCTGCTGCAGCTAAGCCCATAATGACCACATTGATCCACGCGGCTACCACAGGGGCAGACATGAGGCTCGCAAACTTTGACACCCAAACGTAAGCAAACGGCTATATGAAGCGTTGTCCTATCATGAACCCTCCTTAAGTTATGTGATGGCAAAGCCTGTAGCCAATGACCAGACTCCTTCTCAGATAACGCCAAAATACGAGCCTTATCTGATGGAGAAGTACATTGCTCTAAAACACGTTTATGTGTAAACAATAAAAGCGGTTTGTCCCACAGGCTTGGACACCCCACAGACGCAGGATAACACTCGCCAGGGCATGATGCACTCCATGCCGACCTTGCTTCTGCAAGACTCCACAACAATATCAAATCAAGTCAAACTTGATTAGTTGAGGATCTGACTAATAAGTGTAGTAGAGCTGGAAGCAGACGTTAAGAAAGCTGAAAGTGCGACACTTGATAGAGATCGTATGCCCAATCCACCGTATCTGGATGCAGACTCGCTTGGGTCCAGGTTCTATTAACAAACTGTAAAGTTAGAATTTTGGATAGAGTATCTTTAAGAGACACATATATGAAAGCAAATGAGGATATCTCCAATAGGAACAGCAACGTAACAAATAAATGAATTTTAAGAATTTCAATCGCAATTCAACGCGGGAATGCTGCCTGCGTGATGGGCACCCTACCAAGGGCGGCAAATATTAATAAATATTTTTAGGTATTACTTTTAATTTTAATTTATTTTAATTTTGTAGTTGTAGTTGTATTGATATTTCCTTATATTTTATTTGTATAATAAGTTTAGCCTATTTATATTAAAAAAAATATATTTATTAAAAATAAGTATTATACTGTCATTTTTACCCGACTGCAAGAAGGGTTATGTTTTTTGCGAGTATCTTGTATGTATGTATTTGTGTGTATGTAATATTCTTTATTACCTCATATCTTCCAAATCACTGAACGGATTTACGTAATTAAGATTTCGTTAGATTTGTCTTAATAACCCAAGTATTCTTAGATAGGTGAAACTAAAAAAAAATAACAAGACGACTGTGAGACGCTATAGACTCGAGGTGAAAGTTTTTTTTTTATTATTAAGTTGCAATATGGGTATCAAATTCAAGAACTTTTTGTGAGGATTCTAAAATGGTATATCATGGCCATGTTTAAAAAAAACTACAATTAGTAAACGTTATTTATTAGTTCTCTATATAAAATAGGTGCGAGCAGGTTTGTGAAGTGAAGTTATAAAATAGATTAAATTAAATATATTGATTATAAAAATCGGCTAAGTGCGAGTTGGGTTCGCCCACCGAGCGTTCCGTAGAATTTTTTGAATATTTGCTTAACCTCGGTTGGACGTATAAATTATCGTACTTTGTAATAAACGTAATAAATAAATCCGAAATTAACCATCTATCGTAATTAAAAAGTGTGAAATAAATAAATAAATTAAACAAATAAAAAAAACTCGACTGCATAAAGTATAAAAAAACTGAAAAGAAAAAAAACAAGCTCAGTCGAGAAGTGTAGAAAGCAATTAGAAAACAGTCGGTATGTACTGTACATGTATTTTGCATCACTAAAAATTAGAAAATATATATATAAACCAATGAGAGAAAAAAAGAGTTATTAACTGCAAATATATCAATTAAAATCACGCGAGTCCCTTCGTCAAAAGTTTAAAGAAATAGGTATACTAACAGTAGCCTGTCAATATATATATAACAGTATAGTATATGTAAAACAAAATATTAATTTGTACAAACGAAAAGGAGATCTAAACCCACGTCTTACTAGACACGGGCATAAGTTAGTTATTTCTGCATATCGTCTCCAAAGAGTAAAAAATTCTTTTGTAGGTTTGGGTGTACTCTTCTATAATAAGATCCCCAAGACTGTGATGGACCTGCCAATGCATAGCTTTAAGCAATGTGTTAAAAAACATTTACTTAGTCGAGGGTACTACAACATTGATGAGTTCCTTAATGATAAAGATGCTTGGAGGCCGTTGGATCAGCTTCCACCTTCACACAGGAAGTAAAACTATAAGAAATGTAAACAGTAATTGTTATCAATTGTAAATTATAATACTGTATGACTTTTTCAAAAGAGCAACTGTTGAGTTTCTTACCGGTATCTTCTCAGCAGGACCTGCCTTCCGAACCGGTGGTAGAATCTTTACAAATAGTCAACTTACGTGTCAAAAGTGCTTGTAAACTGAGCCTACTTGAAATAAATGATTTTTGATTTTGTTTTTAAAAAAAAATGTAACTTTATAATACAGTTATTTATGCTGTTGGTCTAGAAAACTGAACTGAAATATAGAAACTTTGACTAATTATACTCGCAATTCAATACTCATTCAAATTCAATAAAATTTAAAATATACCATGTCTATACAATGCCTGCTTGGGTGCTCCGGCTTCGTTTAATCCACAACTAGTTTATTGGGGTCGAAACTGGCTTAAATTGCTTCGAGAAAAGTATGGTACGGCCGTGCCTCTTATTGCTCGCCTTGGCGGGGGCACTGCCGTGCCCCCAGATGAATTAATGAAAAATAAATGTAGAAACGAGAGTACCCCACGCCTACAGTAAAGTTTTTGCAATGTTGTCATAAATATCATGCTAATTTTAATAATAGTAATTAGTCGATAATAAAACAGACAGATAATGAAAATGTAACAAAACACATACCGCGTTACACGTCTCAGTCAATAACCAGTTGTATATTGTAATTTCCACAATATAGCTACAATTTATATTATATCCATAATTGATATTGAACATCATAGCAACCATGCTGTAGATTTTCGGTTGTTGGAGTGTTCTTAGGGTGGTATAAGCCAGCCTGCCCAACTGCCAACTTCACCTGGTCGTGGTGCACCCTGCAGACTTGCCGAGAAGGATCTCTTGATCAAAAAAATATAAATTAAGTATAACCATTCTTAATTGCCTAGATTTTGTAAATGGCACAGGCTCATGTCAGGTAGTTTAAAACGCCACTGGCTTAGCACCATCTTCGAACCGATCAGGAGGTAGTACAGGGTGGTATTTTTAGATTTTTAGTCTAACTACCTTTTAGTTTTTTTTTTTATAAAAATTAAAAAAGGTAGTCGTTCAATGAACTTTTTTAATTTTTACAAAAAATAACTTTAACTGAATAATAATATAACAATTTTTAACTTTTAACTGAATAATAATATAACAATTTTTAACTTTTAACTGAATAATAATATAACAATGAAACAAAAAGTCTGTGCGTAACGAATGCATATACTCATTTTGAGAGACGTAAATAATGTTTTTATAATATTCAAATGAAACTTATTTACTTTTACCTTTTATATAGCATGGTTAACTTATTAAATTATGCTACTTATTCTGCTCCTGTGGCAGAATAAAGACCTTCGATAGTATTGGAAGAGGTCTCTAGTTATCTTTATATCTGACTGCTTCGGAAAATTGAGGTAAGTAATTAATTACGTTTAAATGAGGGATGGTTAAAATTTAAGAGTTTCTTTTTGTTTAGTTATATTTTTTTAATTTCCCCAATTTTAAAGTTGTGTGCATTTTAAGAAATTAAATATCACTTGTCTCAAGCGGTGAAAGATAGGTAACATCGTGAGGAATCCTGTATACCAGAGAATTTTCTTAATTCTTTACGTGTGTGAAGTCTGCCAATCCGCATTGGGCATGCGTGGTAGACGATTGGCCTAACCCCTCTCATTCTGAGAGGAGACTCGAGCTCAGCAGTGAGCCGAATATAGGTAACGATAAAAAAAGTTTGTGTTAAGAGTGGGAGCGACGTAGTCCAAAGAGCGGGGAACGTTCCCTAAACTACCTTTTCTTATTTTTGTTTAGGGTTAAAAAAAATGTGGGTATACAATTTTTTTAACCGTAATGTTCCGCTCTTAACCTTGATACTGAAACATAGCAACGTTTGTTCTTTATAATAATTATTTTTTTTCTCGGGCCAGCTCTGCTAGAATAGCTTTTAAATGTCAATACTGAATGTCACGTTACATTGCAGAACAGCATGGTGTGGCAGCCAGTAAACCTCACGGCGGCGTGTCAGGCCGGCTCGGTGGGCGCCTGCTCCAGCTCGGCGGTCATGTACCTCAGCCTGCTGGTGCAGCTGTACGGCGGCTCGTCCGACGAGCGCAAGCAGCAGCTCTGCGACCGAGAGGCCGAACCCACCAGGCGCGACCACAGGGAGTACGACTTCATAGTGGTGGGCGCCGGCGCGGCGGGCTGCGTTGTCGCCAATAGACTCACTGAGAACCCTAAATGGAAGGTAAGAACATTATACTATAAAGTATTTTTTTCTATACTAATATTACAAAGAGGGCCGAACTAAATAACTAAAGAAGCTATAAAAGCGGCTTGTACCATTCTTGCCCCACCTCTGATGATTCTCTTCAATAAAATACTAGACACTGCTATAACGCCTCAGCATTGGTCACAGTCGGATATTATAATCTTATATAAAAAGGGCAACCCAAACGACATAAACAACTACAGGCACATCAGCCTTCCGCCGTCGCTTCCGGAAAGGATACTCTACAATCGATCAAATTCACTCACCGAGTGAATGTGATCGACTGAAGTGCTACTTATTGAGAAGTACCAGGAGTTCCAGCGACCATTCTACACAGCGTTTATAGATTACCAAAAATCTTTTGAATCTATACTTCATTCATCAATATGGGAAGCTCTGTTCTCGCAAAAGGTAGAGAGCAAATACATCAGAGTGATAAAATCCATCTATAAAAACAACACCAGTAGAGTAAAGCTGGAGTCAACCGGAACCCCCATTCCAATTAAAAGTGGAACCAGACAGAACCAGAGAAATGACATGAACACCTGTCTCTTACCGTCACTCACATGCGCCTGTCAAACATGGAAATTGACGCGTGCCAACGGAGCGTGGAAAGAAGTATGATGAAAATCCAAAAAATTCAAAAAATTCGCTATTATTATTTATATTATTAATATCTCTATTATAAGAGAAAAAACAGGAGTAATAGTCTCACTATTACACTCAACTATTCTATGAGATTGAAATGGCGATGGGCGGGCCACGTAGCAAGAATAAGTGACGATAGATGGACTTCTCGGCTAAAGGCATGGGCAGGGCCTGTAGGTACTAGAAAAAGAGGACCCAGAAGTAAATGGGCAGACGACATTGATAGGACGGCTGGAAAACAGTGGAGGAAAAAAGCCACAGATAAATACTACTGGTCACCTCTGGAGGAGGCTTTCACCCTCAAATAGAGGGGTTCGCACTTTTAAAACTTTATTTATATTTCACTGCCAAATGTGAAACAAAAATACTGCAAACAGTTGGGAAGCTACACTATCCCCGAGTGCTACAGGCTATGTTCTATCCCTGTATTCCTACAAAAACGGGAACCACCCAGGTAAAACCGGGCGTCGTCTGCTAGTAATAGATAAGCCTAGATCGTTAATAGCTATACATCTGGTGGTAGAAATTCCGTTCATCAGAAAATAATAATGCTTATATTTAGGGACTACCTAATATCCCGAGAGAGAAGGTAACCCGAAAATGAACTGTCTATTAAGAAATATATTCGGTGTATTCGTTTGAGAGCTTATTAACTGCTTGTCTCTTTAACAAAATTAAAAATTCATTAAATTCCAGTAGGCTTAATTTACAAGCACTTTTGAAACACAGTTTGTAAAGATTTTACCACGGTTCCGAAGGCAGTTTCTGCTGAGAAGAGCCGGAAAGAAACTCAGTAGTTGCTCTTTAAAAAAATCATACAATATTACAAAAAATTATAATTGGCAACATCATAAAAAATCTTTTAGTTTCACTTCCTGTGTGAAGGTAGAGGCTGATCAATGGCATCTAACCATCTTATTATTTCTGAAGACGATAAGCGGATATTACTAACTTACGCCCGTGTCTAGTAAGACCTGGGTTTAGATCTCCTTTTCATTTGTGCATATTGATAATTTTGCCTTACAAAGACAATCTTGTTATGTATATATATTATATAGGTATATATGTATCTATTTATGTATGTATGTATATTTATTTTATTTTCACAAATAAGTAACAGATCACGGTATATACCTATTTCTAATGCCTATTTCAAAGACCATTACAATTTTCTACAGTAACTGCTTCCTCCCCAGGTGTTGCTGTTGGAAGCCGGGCCAGAAGAGCCCGACATCACATCGGTGCCTGGCTTGACCGGGTCGCTGCACGGCTCCAACATAGACTGGCAGTACACCACGGAACCCAACGGCAAGAGCTGCCTCGCATCCGGAGGACGATGCGGGTGGCCGAGGCATGTATTTCGTCATCATCATCATCATCATCGTCAACGATTTCCTTGCGAGTCGCGAGTTTCAAAATTCTTTTGACTTTAGGTTAAAATTCGTATCTTATTTTAGGGGTAAAACGATGGGTGGTTCAAGCTCCATCAACGGCATGGCGTACGTCAGGGGGAACATGGCGGATTACGACCGATGGGCGCTCATGGGGAACGAAGGATGGAGCTATAGAGACGTAAGTATGACATATGACACAACTCGCTGGGGTACGTCAGGGGGAACATGGCGGACTACGACCGATGGGCGCTCATGGGGAACGAAGGATGGAGCTATAGAGACGTAAGTATGACATATGACACAACTCGCTGGGGTACGTCAGGGAGAACATGGCGGACTACGACCGATGGGCGCTCATGGGGAACGAAGGATGGAGCTATAGAGACGTAAGTATGACATATGACACAACTCGCTGGGGTACGTCAGGGGGAACATGGCGGACTACGACCGATGGGCGCTCATGGGGAACGAAGGATGGAGCTATAGAGACGTAAGTATGACATATGACACAACTCGCTGGGGTACGTCAGGGGGAACATGGCGGACTACGACCGATGGGCGCTCATGGGGAACGAAGGATGGAGCTATAGAGACGTAAGTATGACATATGACACAACTCGCTGGGGTACGTCAGGGGGATCATGGCGGACTACGACCGATGGGCGCTCATGGGGAACGAAGGATGGAGCTATAGAGACGTAAGTATGACATATGACACAACTCGCTGGGGTACGTCAGGGGGAACATGGCGGACTACGACCGATGGGCGCTCATGGGGAACGAAGGATGGAGCTATAGAGACGTAAGTATGACATATGACACAACTCGCTGGGGTACGTCAGGGGGAACATGGCGGACTACGACCGATGGGCGCTCATGGGGAACGAAGGATGGAGCTATAGAGACGTAAGTATGACATATGATACAACTCGCTGGGGTACGTCAGGGGGAACATGGCGGACTACGACCGGTGGGCGCTCATGGGGAACGAGGGATGCAGCTATAGAGACGTAAGCTACCCCATAAAACCTACATACATAGGTTCCATCCTGTTTTTAACCGACTTCAAAAAAAGGAGGAGGTTATCAATTCGTCGGAATCTTTTTGAAAACTTCTTTTTTGTTTGAGAGGATACTCTCTTTCTTTCTAATTGGTCCCATAGGAATCATGTCAGGATCTGATGCTGGAATCCTGGAGAAATCGGAGAGAACTTTCAAAAATCATATAGGCCACTATAGCGTTTTATGAAGGTCCAGGACTACAACTTTATGAATGTCTGGAGTCGATCTGATGATGGAATCGCAACAATCACGAGGGAACTCTTTAAAGGTTTCTAACAGTTACCTTGTCTTTGGACTTGATTAATTAGTGTCGACAAGACCTTTCCACCTAGATGGGTTGTCATTAGGGGTCTGGTGATGGAGACGAATATAAACCAAATTTCGTTTAAATCGATTCAGCGGCTTAGCCGTGTAAATGTAACAGACAGACAGACTTACTTTCGCATTTCTAATGGTAGTATAGATAGCAAAATCGCCATAGGAAATGAGTTATTTGAAAAAAAACGATTTTTGTGACCTTTGTCCTCAAATCTAATAGACGCGTTCACCCTACCTTATGTACGTATTGAGTTAACTTTTAAAATACCGAAATACAAGATCATACAAATATTCTGCTGACTATAGTGAACCTACTAAGATGACTGGATCAATGTGCTTTATACATTCGCTCGTTTGATTAGTATCTATATCTATGGAATTTGTCTATTTACCAAAGCAGTGAAAAAATTAATTATTAGTTAATCATATTTCGGACTGACACTTTTTAGCAAAAAATTTATAGGTATATTATGTATACATAAATATATATATTTTAGAAAAAGCTGAACCGGTAAGTGGCACACGTATGCCTCTCTGACTGAGAGTTACATATTTGTACCTTTTGCCGTGGAGACCCTTGGGCCATGGAGTCGCAGTACCATCAAATTTCTACTTACACTATGAGTACCTAACACAAATAGTTTTAAGATTTCGATATTGACATGATCCACCAGTTATTTTTATAAAAATTTAAAATTTCATAATTGTCGTTTCAACAGGTGCTGCCATTCTTTCTGAAATCCGAACGCAATATGAATAAAGATGCTGTCGACAGTGACTACCACGGAGCGAAGGGCGAACAGCCTGTAGGGTGGTTCCCTTACGTCGACGACCCCGCCAACATGTTGGTCGAAGCCTACAATGAAAGAGGGATACCATTCCGCGATTATAATGGAGCCGAACAAGTGAGCACCATGCAATTACAAGCGTTCCAGGTCGACGGTGAAAGAGTATCGGCCAACAAGGCTTTCATATCACCAATCCGACATAAAAGAACAAATCTCTTTATTAAATCAGAAGCAGAAGTAACAAAGATACTGATAGACAAAAATGATAATGCTTACGGAGTCGAGTACGTGAAGGGTGGTGTAACATATAAGGCGCACGCCACAAAAGAGGTCATCGTTAGCGCTGGAACAATCAACTCGGCAAAATTGTTGATGTTATCTGGAATAGGGCCGAGAGAACATTTAGAAAGTCTAAATATCCCTGTTATACAAGATTTAGCTGTAGGAGAGAATCTCCACGATCACGTTTCATTTGACGGCATGGTGTTAGCTTTGTTGAATGACACAGCGATTCCTAAACATGAGATAATAAATAGTGTAAAGGAATTTCACAAAATGAAAATCAAAAAAGGCCCACTTACGGGTCTCGGTCCAATTATGGCATCTGTTTTTTTGAAAACAGAGCCATATTTGACGTCACCCGATTTGCAAAATCAAGCTTCTCCCATTCGAGATTTGAAACAATTACTTAAAAACGGACTACCAACAGATTTATATTGGCCGGCCGCTTACTATGAGGGAGTGACTCCAAGAACTATGAACTTAGTTCCCAAAAGTAGAGGCAAATTGCTATTAAATGAAGATGATCCACACGGTCCTCCAAGACTACATGTAAACTATTTAGGCGACGACAGGGATCTGATACCTCTGATGAAGGGAGCGCGTTTCTTATTGTCTTTAGAAAATACAGAAGCCTTTAAAGCGCGGGGAGCGTATTACGTGCGGGAGCAAATGCCGCACTGTAAGCAACACGAGTGGGGCACCGACGAGTATTTCCTTTGTTTGATCAAACAGTACACCTCCACCACGCACCATCAAGTCGGAACCTGCAAGATGGGCCCGAAGTGGGACAAGAAAGCTGTATTAGATAATAAGCTCCGGGTGTACGGCATCAAATGGCTGCGAGTGATCGACGCGTCGATGATGCCGGTGGTAATACGCGGGAATACGTGTGCCCCGGCCATGATGATCGCGGAGAGGGGCATCGATTTCGTAATCAAAGAATGGCAACATCGTACTAACAATTATTGTTTCTGATTTTAATTTGACTTCTGAATAATTGGAAATAATACAATTAATAAAACCGATGTGTTTGTTTACCTATATATTTACAAAATAAATGAAATTTACCTTCTGACTGCAATTTATCGTAAAATTTTTGATATCACAAAAATAGATCGATGATCTATTAATTTCGACAAGGGACGTACGGTAGACTTGACCGAAACTTCAAAACTTGATTTCGAGTCGACAAAATATCCGCAAAATTCGGATTGTCTTGATCTTTTTTGTTTGAAAGGGTATACTTCTGAGGTGGTTTCATTGTCACCATTACAGGATCTGATGATTGGATCCTGGAGAAACCGAGGGGAAATTTCATAAATTGTAAGGGAAACTATAGCGTTTTATATTTTTTCCATTAACCACTTTAAAGTAATACAACTGAATGAAGGTCTGGAGTCGATCTGATGATAGAGCCGAACACATACGAGGGAACTCTTTAACGGTTTACAACAGTACTTGTGTTTGAGCTTAATTAATTTGTAATGTGTGGGTACGATTGGTGTATGGTAGGGGTAAGGTAGAAGTAGAGTAGGGTAGGGAAGGTGTATGATAGTGGTAAAGTAAAACTATCGTAGGGGTGATGAAGAGGTTGGGTAGGTGCAGAGTAGGGTAGAGGTAGAGTAAAAGGTAAATATACGATAGGGAAAGAGTAAAGAGAAAGGTTTGGTAGAAGTATAGTATGTGTAGGGTAGTGGTATGGTAGGGGTAGGGTAGAAGTATCGTAGGGGTAGATTAGGGAAGGGTATTGTAGTGGTAGGGGTAAGTAACTTCGCTAACTTCCCGGATGAGAACTCATTGCCAAATTGCAATTGTTATACTGAAGCTGTGATAGCCCAGTGGATATGAAGCTAGCCTCCGATTTCGGAGGGCGTGGGTTTGAATCCGGGCCATGCACCGCCAAATTTTCAGTTGTGTGAATTAAAAGAAATTAAGTATCAAGTGTCTCAAACGGTGCAAGAAAAACATTGTGAGGAAACCATCAGAGAATTTTCTTAATTCTCTGCGTGTGTGAAGTCTGTTAATCCGCATTTGGCCAGCGTGGTGGACTATTGGCCTAACCCTTCTCACTCTGAGTGGAGACACGAGCTCAGCAGTGATGGGTTGATAGTGATGAATTGTTTTACTTGACTTCTTAATATTATTTTTGGTATATTTTCAAAATTTTATGTTTTTGTCTTCAAAGTAGTAAATCGTTAAATACTCACGTACGTAAAAATACTAAATGCTTAAAACAGAGAGATTGACAGATAATAAACCTTAAGTTAGTTTATTTTAAGGTTGATTTAATATTAAAATTATTCATGTTAAAACATTTAATTTACAATATTTATTAAACCTACTACTTATCGTGGTTTAAAAATCTATGCCTTGGTTTGCCTTTAATATTCCTTGAGAACTGATAACTCTAGAAATATACCTTTACCTACCTAAATGTGTATCATGATTCTCATTTCACTCGAGCGAAGCCGGGTTTTCATCTAGTATTATTATAATTTTCAGTACAAAATAATATTAATTATTATAGTATTATTACTGCCATCTAGCGGACAGCATAAAAAATCTACCACGACAAATTCTTCAGTAATAATGCTTGAAAACATTACGTTGTAGGATTTTTTGTTTTTGCTACAGTTAAAAAATAGAAATAGACAGAGGCGAAATAATGTCCAAGTCCCGTTTAAAACGAAGTACTTTAATGTTGTCGTCATGTGATTATATCAGCTTATTTTGACAGTGATTTAAGCAGCATGGTAAGTATAAGATACGAATCTTCCTCGATGAGTCTGCGTCCTGGATTGGCCCTGAAGAATGGAATGATGATGATGATGATAGCTCGTAAAAAACATTTAATTTTGTAGCCTTGCAATAACTAGGTAACAATTGGCTCGCCAACACAAAAATTATTTGCTTATTGTATGCACACATCAATTAATAACGGCTGGATAAATATGACAAGTAGGTACTGACATTTTTATTCATTATATCCAACTGTTAAAATAATCTACTGATAGGTATTACTGTAGTAATGCATAATGAGGGAGAGCAAAGCTTAGTAGACTTTTAACACGTTGCTATACTTACCTTGTCACCCAACAGATCAAATCAAACAAACATTTTATAACCTTGTTACGACAAGTTATATCCTGTCCCTCGTGATAAAACAATGAATGCTCAGGACACGTCATGGCTTTTCATTATTGCCACAACGCGTTGGGATCGAATAGCATGTCAGCCACTACACGAATTTCGCTATATGGTCTTTCTGTGATTGTCACAACGCATCGTGCGCGTTTTCATTAGAGCCATAACACGAGTTTCGCCATGTGGATGTTTTACAGTGACCGCGACGCGTTGTGAGCTATTTTTCCTCTCACTGAGCGTTTTCGATCTTTGAGCGTAACTTATCCACTGAAGTTTCTTTAACTTAGTGAATAGGCCTGCAGATAACACTTAAATATATAGCATTTTTTTATTATGATAAAAAAACCATGTATTATGCAATTTCTATAAGGTTAGTTATAAATTAAGAAAATAAATTAATTCTATGTATAAATTCTAGACTATTGGTAGATATTTAAACTTTAATTCTAAAGGACAATTACCAATTTTGCTTGCAGGGCATTTATTCCGAGTCTCAACTAAGCAGAACAAATTATTGTTAAATTAAAAGAACATAAAATGTAGGGCATAAAATCGAATATAAAAAAAAATTGGAACCCGCATTTTTTTGAAATTATTAAATAATTTTTTTTTTTTCATTAGCTGACAACATTAATAAATAATTTTTATCATGGCAACATGCTTGTTAGTCACTCCCTGACAGATTGTCAGTGATCTTCTCTTCGCGTAGTAAGCGTTCGTTTATGGTGTTTGCAAAGCAATTTATGGATTTTTTTGTTTAATGCTTCTCTGTCTACGATCTAAAAATAAATTATTTTTAACTTGTGACATTTGACAATATTACATGACACTGACAGTTTACACCGGATATGAATTCAATTCCAGATATTTTTATTGGCTGTTTTGGACACTTTTACTGTCCTGTCTATGTTTAATTTGTAGACAAGGGAGCGAAACAAAAAAACATATTGATCTAATTAATGCAGGTTATAAAAATTCTGAAAAATATTTTCTCAACAGCAATTTGTATCTTCTATCCGTAAAAATACTATCGACATGCTTATAAATTATAAATAATATAGGCCGATTATATAGGCCGAAGTATTCACTGGAATAGTGACTCGCTTCGCTCGACTACCAGAGCAAATACGGTAATGACCAATTTTCCCTACATATCAACAAAAAGTAGAAACTCAGTCTCCATACAAATTCGGGCCCAAAATATGCAAATGATACAGAGTTGAAAATTGGCCATAAATTAGGAAAAAATCATGAGGCCAATTCTCTAATCAGTTAAATTAACTGTTACAGGTTTAATTAGTATCTCTTTGACATAAAATTCATTAAATATCTGCGTATAACTGGCAAGCAGCAGTTTAATTACCTACGAAAATATGATAACCGTGATATTTGACAATGACATCTCATTCATTGATTGACTTTGGCCACAGTAGATGTGCTTTGGCATAGACAGCCCGCGTTTGCATAGACAACTGACAATCATTGAAATAAAATTTAAATAAAGAGGATATATATGAGTGTTTATGTGACTGCGATCAATGTGAAACCAATGAAATTAGCTTATTTTCCTTGTTGGCGAATATCATTTTGGCTAACACTCTAATGGTCTGTAATCTAGTAAAATATATACATATAAGGGTTTTAGTAGGTACATTTTTCATTTCTGTATCGTTCTGAATTGTAGGCCCAATTTCGGACATCTCCTTTGATATTATATCATAATTTATAGAAATATTATATTTTTAAACTATAGTCCCAATTAGAAATTTAATGGACGCTTTAAAATATAAATAAAATAGATAAATCCTAGTTTTCGGGGTTTTAATTTACTCATATGTGTGATAATGTACTCGTTTCGCAGCCGACAATCCTATGAAATCCTACATCACTACATTTTGTAAGTATTTTTAACCGACTTCAAAAAGGAGGAGGTTCAATTCGGTCGGTATTTTTTTTTATGTATGTACACCGATTAAAGACGCCTGGACTGATTTCAAAAATTCTTTTTTCGTTTGAAACGTTATAGTCCCCATTTGGTCCCATTGCCATCATGTCAAGATCCGATGATGGAATCTTGGAGAAATTGAGTTGAACTTTCGAAAATTGTATAGGTGTCTAGTGTATTCGTAAACTTTTCCATTTAGTACTTTTAAGCACTACAATTTCATGAAGGTTTAAAATCGATCTGATGATGGAGCCATAAAACAGACGAGGGAACTCCTCGGCGATTTACAGCAGTTACCTTGTGTTTGGGCTTGATTAATTTGTATTAATGAGAACTTTCCACATAAATAGGTTGTGACTGTCATTTAGGGGTTTGGTGATGAAGACCAAGGACAATTAAGGGAACTCCTTAACAGTTTACAGTAACTACCTTGTGTTTGGCCTTGATTAATTCGTATTGCTAAGAAATTTCTACCTAGATGAGTTGTGTCTGTTATTAGGGGTCTGATGTATTAGTTTGAGATGAAATTTTACACTAAAAATGGAAAATTACTAAAAATTTTAATAAAAAAAATACAACCGACTTCAAAACCTAAAAACGTTATCATTAAAAAGCGAAAAATAACATCATAATATGTTCTACCTGCTGATCAGTATCGGTGCTTAGCCGGCGTTGTCTTAATTTTAGCCATTTCTGACAGGACCACACTAGCGGATACAGGGGGGGGGGGGGGGGCTAGGGGGCCCAAGCCCCCCCCAAAAGGATCGAAGTCCTCCCGTGAAAAATCTTAAAAAAAATATGTTACGTACAGTTTTCAAATGTTAAGTTTCTTTAATACATTATTTGTGAACGTTACAAATCTAAACTTCGTTCGGTAGCTTGTACTGTTATAGACTCTGTCGCATCCTGCCCTCCGTGAGACAGATTACCTGTTTTGGGCTGTATGTTCATCCTACTGGGATTTCTAAAATATGGGTCTGACAGATCCAAGAATTAGAGCTTTTTGTTACAGAATTTGCTCTTCTTTTTGAATCTTTTAATAAATTTAAAATTTCTTTAATAATTTTTCAGATATTTCCAGAAAACCAAATAACCTTTTCAGTATTCCGTAGTCCACAAGGAACCCTTATAGTTTCGTCATTTCTGTCTGTCTGTCTGTCCGTCCGTCTGTCCGCGGTTTAGCGCAGAGACTACTAGATAGCTGCAATTTACCATGAGTATAACCATTAGAAGTGTTGACAAAGTCATAAAATAAAATCTTGAAAAATACATTTTTTTAAGCTATATGTAAAGTGAGGATATTTTTTTGTGCGTGGGTATCTTTAAAAATATTGTGGGTCTGGAAACAGTATTTTCCGATTTAGGGATCCGTCAGAAAAATATAAAGGTTTTAAGGGCTATTTTTAGGGTTCCGAACGTACGTAGTACAAAAACGGAACCCTTATAATATCACTCACGCACATTTTTAACCGACTTCAAAAAAGGAGGAGGTTTCTCAATTCGACCGTATATATATATTTTTTTTTAAGTGTGTTCGCGCATCTCTTCATCATTTATGGACCAATTCGGATAATTGTTTTTTGAAAAGCAGATGTTCCGAGGGTGGTACCATGATAAGGAAACCAGGATCTGATGATGAAATCCTGGAGAAATCGAGAGGAACTATCGCAAATCGTAGGAGCTGCCAAGGCGTTCCTTATTTTTTCATAAAGTATTTTAACGCACTACAATTTAATGAAGGTTTGGAGTCGATCTGATGATGTAGCCGAATCACTGACAAGGGAACACGTCAACGGTTTACAGTAGTTATGATGATGAAGACGAAGGACAGTTAAGGGAGCTCCTCAACGATTTACAATAGCTACCTAGTGATTGGGCTTGATTAATTTGTATTGATGAGAACTTTCCACCTAGATAGGTTGTGACTGTTATTAAGGGTCTGATGATGAGAACTAAGCATAGTCAAAGAAACTCCTCAACGGTGGCTTTGGCTGGTCCTTTTATCCAAGTAAACATAATACGCGAAAAAAAAACGCGCCAAGTAAATATAATATGTTATTATATATATATAATATGTATAATATGTATAATAGTATGTATATATATAATATGTATAACGCGCGCCCTTAGGCCGCGCATTTTTTGCGCATAGGTATCTGAGATAAAGCCTCTGGCCGTGGCTTCAACTGGTTATTTTATCCAAGTAAATATAATGCGAGGACAAAAAAGACGCGGCCTTCGGCCACGCTTTACTATACACCAGCCTTCGGCCGGGGATCTGAGATAGACCTCTGACCGTGGCTTCAGCTGGTCATTTTATCCAAGTAAATATAATACGAGAACAAAAAAGACGCGGCCTTCGGCTGCGCTTTATCATACACCGACCTTTGGCCGGGGAGTTCTTAAATAGATCCTCTGACCGTGGCTTCGGCTAGTCATTTACCCAAGTAAATATAATGCGAGAACAAAAAACGCGCGGCCTTTACAGTGCGCGCTTTACAGTACACCGGCCTTCGGCCGGAGATCTGAGATAAAGCCTCTGTTCTTGGCTTCAGCTGGTCATTTTATCCAAGTAAATGCAATGCGCAATCAAATGAAAGAGCTTGTAAGGAGGATATCAAACCAAACATTTTTTTTTGCAACTTTAATATAAATAGTTTCCAAGTTATTCAAACAAACGATGAAAATTGACCATTCCCCCAACCCCACCCCAACTCCCCCCTTATCTCTGAAACTACTAAAACTAAAGCCCGACACGCATTCGGCCGTTTTATATTGTTTTCCTTGATAAAAACTACCCTCATCAGGTTAAGCCCCCCCCAAACCAAAATCCTGGATCCGCCACTGCAGGACCACATGAAACAGCACAAAATTTTTATTTGAGTGTATATACAGATCCAAAGTAATATATGTACATATAACAGATTTATAAAATAAAATTAAATAAAATAAACAGACAGGGGTTTTTTCACGGTTTGAAAAAATTGGCAATTTTGTAGTAATGTTTTTTCAATTATGGTCCTAAAACTTAAATCTATACTTATAATTAAACTGTAACTGATCAAATTCTGTACATTGAGTATATGTATTTGGAAAATTTTTGTTAGAGGAGAAGCCAAGAATATATATTTTTTTGGCTATCTGTCCGTCTATTTGTTGACCGGACATCACGCTTACACTACTTAATGAATTCAAGTAAAACTTTTAATAATATTCTACCCCTAAAGGACCAAAAAGGGGATGAAGTTTTTTTAATATAAGTCATTCATATCTTGAGTTATATTTTTGTAAAATGATTATTGGACTATTTATAATATATAAAACATCGGAAAATATAAATAGAAGGGGGTGAAATAGAGGGTGAAGATCTTTTTTTTTTTGTTTATTTTATTCTTTACAAGTTAGCCCTTGATTACAATCTCACCTGATGGTAAGTGATGATGCAATCTAAGATGGAAGCGGGCTAACTTGTTAGGAGGAGGATGAAAATCCACACCCCTTTCGGTTTCTACACGACATCGTACCGGAACGCTAAATCGCTTGGCGGTACGTCTTTGTCGGTAGGGTGGTAACTAGCCATGGTCGAAGCCTCCCACCAGCCAAATCTATTTTCACGCGAACGAAGTCGCGGGCGTCCGCTAGTAAATAATATAGCTTTAAAATGAATAATAATATAAAAATGAACAAAAAGTCTGTGCGAAACGAATGTTATACACATATCAGAGAGGTAAATAATGTTTTATTATATTCAAATGAAACTTATTTACTTTTACCTGTAATATAGTACGGTTAACTTATTAAATTATGCTACTTATTCTGCTCCTGTGGCAGAATAAAGACCTTCGATAGTATTGGAAGAGGTCTCTAGTTATCTTTATATCTGACTGCTTCGGAAAATTGAGGTAAGTAATTAATTGTGTTTCAATAAAGGAATGGTTAAAATTTTGTTTAGTGATATATTTTTTAAATTTCCCTCTCCTATCTAATTATAAAAAGTTCGTGTTAAGAGTGGGAGCGACATAGTCCAAAGGGCGGGAAACGTCCCCTTAACTGCCTTTTCTAATTTCGGAACGAACCGAACCGATTTATTTTAATTTAGATTTTATTTCATTTTTTTAGAGAAGTAAATAATAAAATCCTTGCTATCTTGTAAATGCAAACCAAGTTAAATTTGATAAACTCCTGAACTGAGAAATATAAACTACTTATTTAAGCTACTCAAGCTTCGCAAGTTGCTTAGGTAGCAGCTTGCGAATTACTACTTACTACGGGTGCAGCAAGTAGTAAACGCCATATATATGTCGTCGAGTGAGTTATTTGAACAGTTAGCAAAATCTACGTTAATTATTGTGATAATATTAGGATCAGGTTTCATGGAATTGGGATTTAATTATTTACTGTTTAAATAAATAAGACTGTGAAAGATTGTTTACGTGACTCTCGTCCAATTGTATTGCGTTAAAATGGCGCCTAGGCGGTACGTTTTACGGAGTAGAGGTGCTTTGCTACTCTGTGGCCTGTTGGTTGAGAATAATACACTGTAATCTTTGGGTTGAGTAGTTCAGTGTAATCAAGTTCTTGGAATGGATACTCGTCTTCCATTTGTTAAATAGTAATGGTGCAGTGTTAAAATAGTGATAGTGTTTCCGAACTTCAGTGGGTGAGTTAATAGAAGTAAGGCCATTGCATTGTTAGTTAATTAGCTGGGAGCCAACACCAGCTGAGAATAGGAGAGTATTAGTTAATTGTAAAAGGACCCAATTGGATCAGTTGCAAGTCTGACATCAGCTGGTGGCTGACTCCTTGCTCTATCATAGATAACCCTGGTTTATATGTGATGGTGTCGGCGCTGTACTTGATCAATATAGAGGGTAGAACTGTAGTTGTAAGTTAAATGGTCGTTCCAGTAATGATGGATAGTGTTACTTTGTGTATCTGCCATCCTTGACATGTAAAACCTAGAACCTGCTCTTAGACTACGGCTTCGCCGATATCAGAAGTGGAATTTAGTCGATGCCCCGATATACACTTGGTAATGGTGCAACTTACTGAGCCGTTTAGAGGCAACACCATGTTACTGAGGAGCCTGTATACAACATGGTTACAACCGTAATGGTGTCAGGATTGTGCGCCAGTCTTGAATTTAGCCACTTTATATTGATAATTTTTTCCGTAGGTATATCATGATTGAAAAATGCCAACAACTTGGGACTTATCGTATCTTCACAATATAAAACTTTTTTTTTAACTTTTATTGAGAAAGAATACAATAAGGATCTTAAGCTGCTAACTAATCCTAATAACTATACAAATCATGCCGACGTGGAATGGTGGCATGAATACCGGCTGACTTTCCGCGCTGGACAGCCACGCTTTTACAATATATATAATTTTAAGAAGGTTCTAGTTTATACCTACTATTTTTAGGCCAAATACTTCTTACCTACACTATTGAGACGGAAACAACAACATTGGATAGAAGCAGGCGTTACTTTGCGGAAGTTCATCATGATTATATAATGATTTATTTATTTTGCTATCAACCGCGAAAAGTCGACGAACCCATGCGACAACGTCACCCTCGTGCGAGGAAAAACTATCGCCATTAATTATTATTATCAAGAAGAAACGTTGTTGTTTCCATGATTATATAATGATTTATTTATTTTGCTATCATCCGTGCACGTGCAACGTGCATCTACAACGTGCAATTGCAAAGTTCTTTGCAATTGCACGTTGTAGAGTCAACATCTCCTGAGGATGCTCCGGTTTCGGGGTGAAACGTACGTAGAGAGTATTTTGTCGGACCTGGGTGACGTTGTCGCATGGGTTCGTCGACTTTTCGCGGATGATAGCAAAATAAATAAATCATTATATAATCATGGAAACAACAACGTTTCTTCTTGATAATAATAATTAATGGCGATAGTTTTTCCTCGCACGAGATCTGCCACAAAAGCTGTTAAATGTCAATGTTGATTGTCAAGTTATATTGCACAGCAGCATGGTGTGGCAGCCAGTGAACCTCACGGCGGCGTGTCAGGCCGGCTCGGCGGGCGCGTGCTCCAGCTTCGCGCACGTGTTCCTCAGCCTGCTGGTGCAGCTGTACGGCGGCTCGTCGGACCAGTGCAAGCAGCAGTTGTGCGACCGCGAGGCCGAACCCGCCAGGCGCGACCACGGCGAGTACGACTTCATAGTGGTGGGCGCCGGCGCGGCGGGCTGCGTTATCGCCAATAGACTCACTGAGAACCCTAAATGGAAGGTAAGCCCATAATTTAATAACATTGAAAAACAGACGACAGTATTTTTAGGGTTCCGAACGTATACTATACGTAGTACAAAAACGGAACCCTTATAATATCACTCGCGCACATTTTAAAGTCTCCGAATGTACTGGACCAATCCAGTTGATATTTGGTAGGTACACATATCAATTCTTGTGACCCATATGCAGGGATGTATCGTGAATAGATAAAATTTAAACATGGGGGCACTTATATGGGTAAGATGGAAAGTTGAAAAAAAAACTTTTATAACCTTCATCATGTGATACATCAGATTATGTTATGAGGATTAAACATATTTTTTGTGGAATAAAAAAAAATAGCTTGAAAGTTATTTAAACAAATAGACGACAATTGACCATGCACTTTTTCGCCGAAACTACTACAGAAACTGTTACAGTGAAAAAAATACAGAAATAAGCTTTTTACTTTAAAATTTCCGGAAAATTTTGAATCTTTTGAATATAAAGATGGAAAATACAAAAAAAAATTCAAACTGCATCATGTGAAACATCAGATGAAAGGTCTTGTAACGAGGATTTTGAAAATGTTTTTTTTTTGTAATTTTGAAATAAATAGTATACAAGTTATTCAAGAAAATAGACCATTCCCTCCCCCCCTTTCTCCAAATATACTAAACTCCAAATTTTGAAAAAAATACAGAAGTTAGCCTTGTACTTAAAGATTTCCGGAAAACTTCAGAACTTTGAAATTTACTAATATGAAGGTCACTTTTAGGGGGTAACATGGAAAACGAAAGAAGAAATTTAAACTGCAACGTGTGATACACCAAATCAAAGAACTTGTTATGATGATTATATAATGATTTATTTATTTTGCTATCATCCGCGAAAATTCGGCGAACCCATGCGACAACGTCACCCAGGTCCGACAAAATACTCTCTACGTACGTTTCACCCCGAAACCGGAGCATCCTCAGGAGATGTTGACTCTACAACGTGCAATTGCAAAGTGTCGTTTTCGACCTTTGCTTCGTCTTTTATAGACCAAAAAGTAGGTGGGGCAAGAGGTGGGCGTTGCCAAGATACTCATAATATAAGCGATTTATCTCGCATCGCATTCAAACATTTTTATTAGTGGTGACTTCGATAACTCTATTTGTTCATTTAATAAGGTAATTCCTGACTTATTATGTTTTATTATTTCTAATTGTTCCAAAACGCATAGTCGTAGGCCTTTATTGCAAGTGTGTAAAATGTCATACATATGATTATCTGCCAGCTTATGGCCAGTATCTAGGAGATGCTTTGCAAAGTGCGACCTTTGTGGACGGTCATTTCGAACATTTGAGTATCTTGGCAACGCCCACCTCTTGCCCCACCTACTTTTTGGTCTATAAAAGACGAAGCAAAGGTCGAAAACGACAGGAATGGCTACTTGCACTACGCGCGCGAATGCTTTTAGTTAAACCTATCTAGTTAAACCAAAAATCATTTACGCTCACGCACGGACTGAACGTGCCCGCACTCGTATGTCCGGCGAGTTTAATTCTTAAACCCGACCCGACATCGCCCGCAGGCAAAGTCCAGCCGGACTGAGCCTGCGGCGGCGACACCCGCGTCGCGAGCCGCGACCAATAGAAACTCCGGCCTGGATTCGCACGATCCAGGCTGCGAACAGTCGCGACAGTGCAAGTTCCCCGGTCGGTGTTGGTGTCTCCGTGACGCCGACCCACCATCACCATGGAACCACCCCGCGGTCCGAGACCGCAAAAGGACGCCGAGCGAGCCTCAGCGAGCCTAAGAAGCAGACGACGCTCGACTTCTGGAGCATCCCGAGACCGCTCGGGACGCGCCGAAGGAGAGAGGAGCACGCACGGTGTAAGCGAGACGGGTGCCCCCCGCACCCCCTCGCAGATTCCCCGCGCCTCCCCGCCGCGCCTCACACCCGCGGCCACCCGCGCAGAGCCTGTCTCGCTCGCGCAGCGGCCGGGAAAGCGAGATGGTGAGACATCTCAATCAACCGCCGCACCCCCCAACCAACGAGAGGTACTAGCTGGAGCACAGCAATACCATAAAGAGAGCCTATACGAGCCGCGTACACCTGCTGCACGGCCAGCGCTAAGCGATGCCCCTCCATCGCGAGCGCAGGCAAGCGAGCAAGCTGACGCGACTCACGCCCAGCCCATGGCGCTTGTCGCCGCCGCACCGCCAGCAAAGAAACAACAACCTGCAGCGGCCAGACCTGCCCTGAACTTGTCCCCGAAGTCCGACTTGGAGGGCGACTACGTACTCCTGTACCGACTTAACGAGTCGAATCTAGGATCCGATAAATTCAGGAGAGACATGGCCGCACTTCTACAAGACCGTCTACAGGAACTGGAGAACGCAGGAGTGCAGACTCCTACCGAAGAGGAAATGGTGGAGGTGCGCACGCACGCCGCGGAAACTCCAATCCCAGCGGTCCAACCCACCAACATCCCAACGACGTTAAAAAGGCAGCGCACGGAGACGGACTTAAACCCGGACCCAAAGCTGCAACGTACTTCCGGTAGAGACGCTCTACCGCAACGCGATCCGCGCCTCCGCAATCGTCCGACTCGTGTTATCGAGATGGACACCGAGGAGAGCTCTACACCATCGCGGCCAACAACGCCGCAGCCCTCAACATCGACCACGCCTGCTCCCACTCGACCAACGAGTTTTGCAGACGCAGCGCGCCAAGACAAAGGCCCACAATCATCCAACCCGACCAACGGCGGAGCCTCTCAACCTCCGCCCCAGCAGCCTTCGGCAAAGCGGCCGCGCTACCCGCCGCTAGTCGTAGAGTCGCTGCCAAACTGGGCTCACCACTTCAGGCAGCTGAAGGTTCGCCTCAATAGAGCGCCAAACGCCCGTCCCTTCGGGAAGGGCATTAAATTCTCGCCTACGGACGAAGAGGAGTACCGCATAGTGCAGCGCTACCTAGTAGAGTTAGAGAAAACTGAGACGCTGTCTTGGTTCTCTTACTCTCTACCACAAGATAGAAGCCTCAAGGTGGCGATTAGAGGAGTACCAGTCAATACCGAAGAGGTAGAGCTGGAAGAGGAACTTCGCTCACTGGGTTTCCAGCCGGAGCTGGTTCGACGCATCAAGGCCCGCAAAGGACGGCCCGGCTGCATCTTCCTCGCCATTATAAAGCGCACTCCAGATTTCCAAAAGATATATGACATCAAAGAGCTGCTCTACATGCCGGGAGTTCGGATTGATGCATGGCGCGGGAAGAAGGGGCCCGCCCAATGCCACCGCTGCCAGCTTTTTAGACACAGCTCGCACAATTGCCACCGCAAGCAGGCCTGCGTACGCTGCGGTGGCGAGCATAGAGCCTTTGAATGCCCCCGGCCCTCAGACCAACCGGACACGTGTGCCAACTGCGGTGGCCCACATCCTGCGAACCATGTCTCCTGCCCGACGTACAAGAGAGAGGCAAGAAACAAGAGAGCTGGCACGGTAGCGGCCAGCTCTACCCATCGCGATACCCACCCACCTCGCCCACAAATGGATGAGGACAGCGCACCCACCGCCACCGGGGGTTCAACCATCAGAACCCCGGCGAACGAACCCACATCGCGAGGAGCCCCAGCTCCAAAAACCAATAAAAAGAAGAAGAAAAAGAAGAAGAAGAACTCCGGGGATGCCCCGGAAGCGCCTCCAGCCCCTTCTACTGGAGCCGCGCAGAGCAAACCACCACGCCCAACCACGGGGACTACAACTGGCTCTACCCTCAATGTAGAGTCAGTGATGAAACTCTTATACGACATCTTGCAGGCCATTCAAAAGGGCGAAGACCCGGCGAAGGCAGTCCTAAGAGGTATAGCAAACATCTGCAACCTCGATGGACAGTAAGCCTTTAAGAATGATCTACTGGAACGCCAACGGCATCAGGAGCCGAACCACTCTTTTTCGAGCGCTACTCCGGGAGCAGGACGTAGATGTAGCGCTGATCAACGAGACGCTCCTGGACTCTAAGCGCCGAACGAATTTTCCGGGGTACTTCACCTACAGGGAAGACGATCCAGATCCCGATGACAATAAGATCGCCAAGAGGGGACTTCTAATACTGGTTCGCCGAAGGCTGACGCATCAGCTACTCCCGACGCCACAACTCAGCAGCCTACTAGTGATGGGGATAGAGCTGCTCATAGCGAACCGCCCACACCGACTGTACGCAGCATACAGGCCGCCCACTTATAGAAGCAACAGCCTAAACCTAAATGAGGTGAAAGGCATCCTCGACTCGTCCATCCCCACAATAATAGCAGGGGACTGGAATGCTAAGCATACCGCCTGGCATTCCAGCAGGATCTGCCCTGTAGGGAGAGCTCTTTTTGAAGACGCGGAGCGACAGGGGTACGATGTGTTTGGTCCGGAGGAGCCGACCTACTACCCCTACACCGACTCATACACGCCAGACGTACTAGACATTTTTGTGGCGCAAGGTCTAGTAAATCGCCCACCGCTGGAGGTCCTTCATGAACACATGGGCTCAGACCACCTCCCAATATTGGTCACCCTGGAAAACCAATGCAGAACATCCTTCCCAAGCAAACCCAGGCGCAGAGTTGACTGGCAGAAGTTCCAAGATCACATCTCGCTCACTATTCCTTCCAGACCAGCGTCCACGCCGGAGGAGGTAGAGTCCCTTGCGGTGGACATAACACAGTCCATACAAGGAGCTCTACATGAAGCGACCACTGAGCTACCACCACCTACAAACGCAAAGCCGCCTCTACCATCTAAAATAAAAATGCTGCTGGAGAGGAAGAGAAAGCTGAGGCGAGAGTGGCAGTTCACGAGATGCCCATCCCAAAAGAGGGAATTGAATGAATTGGCAGCGGCCATTCTGCTGTCTGACAGAGCTGCCGATGACTGGGCGGACTATATAGAGTCGGCAAGCGACGATCAAACGGCTCTACACAGGATATGTAGACAAGTCACAAGAGCTCCCGAACCCAAAAGACCTCTGCTGCACGAGGATGGTAACCTCCGATACCGTGCAGCAGATAGAGCCGAGATCTTCGCTTCTCACTTAGAGACGCAGTTTAGCCCGTTCCCAGTTGTCGACCCCTCACATTCTGAGGAAGTCGAAAGAGGAAACCGACTCCACTTCGAAGCCGCTGCTCAAGAAGAAGAGGACCCAGACACTGCTCTCTATTTTTCCCCGGGCTCGGTCAGCAAAATTATTAAGAAGACCAAGCTAAAGAAAGCCCCTGGACACGACGGGATTCCCAATATCGCCCTTCGCCACTTACCAAGGAAAGCAGTGGTAGCGCTGACCCGGCTTTACAACGGGATTCTACGCGCCGGCCACTTCCCAAACCTATGGAAAGTCGGCCAAATTATTATGTTATTGAAGCCCGGGAAGAACTCGCACAAGGCAGAGAGCTACCGCCCAATTACCCTACTTCCGACTCTATCAAAGATATTCGAGGTGCGACTCTTGCTAGAACTGGCGCCGCACCTGACTCCCAGAGAAGAGCAGTTCGGGTTCCGATCCGAACACAGCACAACGCTCCAGTTAGCGAGAGTCCTGCATCTCGTGATAAGCAGCCTAAATAAAAAGGAGAAAGCGGTGGCGGCTTTCCTCGACATGGAGAAGGCCTTCGACCGAGTATGGCACGAGGGCCTAATCCACAAACTGAGACACACCTCAACACCTCCGAAGATCATCCGAACAATAAAATCCTTCTTGAGCAACAGAAGGTTCAAGGTCAAGGTGCAAGAAGAGCTCTCACAAGAACACCCAGCCACGGCAGGAGTACCGCAGGGAAGCTGTCTCTCACCGGTGCTCTACTCGCTGTTCACGGACGATATCCCATCCCTCCCCGGGGTCACACTGGCGCTCTACGCTGACGACGCGGCCTACGTAGCTACGTCCTTGAACTCAGAGCACGCCATCAAGAAGCTACAACGCCAGCTAGACGCTCTCCCCGACTGGCTCCAGAAATGGAGACTGTCCGTGAATGTGAAAAAGACACAGGCGATCGCCTTCGGCCGCTCCCTGCCACCCGAGACCAAGCTCAGACTTCAAGGCGAGGATATACCGTGGCAACCCACGATCACGTACCTTGGCCTTACCATTGACCGCCAACTGACAATGAAACATCACATTAAGAAAGTCTACGGTAGAGCAAAATCTGCTCTATTCTTACTCCGCCCGGTGCTCTCCTCACGCCTACCACTGCGGGTGAAGACTGGGGTGTACAAAACCTATGTACGCCCCATCCTCACCTACGCCACGCCCGCATGGTACGCGCTCGCACGGGAGAGCAATCGACGAACCCTGCGTGCAAGACAGTCGGCAGCTCTACGGACCCTAACGAACGCCCCTCGATTCGTTAGGAACCGCACTATAGCGCGGGACCTACGAATCGAGGAACTAGATGCAGTAATCGCTGAGCAGGCGGCGCGACTCTACATCCGAGCAGACCACGCGATTGCTCCCCACATAAGGGACATCGCACCATACCATACTCGTCCTCCGGATAGATGGCCCTTCCCGAGGGACATCCTCAAGGAACGAAGTCTAACATAACAGAAGATAATGAAAAACCGAGAAGGTAAATAAATCCAAGACGGAAAAGAACAAACACTCCCACCAGGGAGTATCCAAGGACCGTAGCGTCTCTACGCTACGAGCAGATAGCCTCGCGCAGGAAGCTCAGCTTCGGACGCGATTCCCCCCGGGCTCTTACGGGCCTGAGAGATGAAGCAAGCATGGCAAAACGACACTTTGCAATTGCACGTTGTAGAGTCAACATCTCCTGAGGATGCTCCGGTTTCGGGGTGAAACGTACGTAGAGAGTATTTTGTCGGACCTGGGTGACGTTGTCGCATGGGTTCGCCGAATTTTCGCGGATGATAGCAAAATAAATAAATCATTATATAATCATGATGAACTTCCGCAAAGTAACGCCTGCTTCTATTCAATACTTGTTATGATAATTTTCAATATTTTGAAATAAATGGTTTCTAAGTTATTCAATAAAATATATTAATAATTGAATAGTAATTCAAGATTAGTTCAAACTTGAAAACGATTCTCTCTTTAACTCCGAAATTATTGAATATAATAATATTGTAATTTAGAAAAAATACAGAAATTAGTTTTTTGCTTAGATAGATGACACGGGGGACTTGTACAAGTTCACGATCTTTAAGTAACGTGGTAAATCATTCAATATTTTGTCTACCAACTTGCATATTTATTATAAAACCTATTCATCAAAACTAATATTAAGTTTTGTTAAATACTATATGTCGCCGGGGAAGCTTGGCTCACTGAAGGCTCTATGGCCTCAGACCTAATAGTTGTCATGTTTGCTCTGTGGTTATTTCGAATCGACTTGTTATCTAGTGGTCTGATCATTTTGCAGTCAAAATACTATTCCGTTTTGATTTAATTAATAATTTGTCTCTCAAGTAATGATGACAGGTGACAGCAGTAGAAAAGAAACTCTTTAGGTTCTGTGTTGAGATTTTGCTGTCGTAATGGTCAGCAAAATCTACGTTAATTAATTTAATAAATTTAGAATCAAGTTTTCATGTAATTAGGTTTTGATTATTTACTCTAGAAGTAATTAAGATTGTAAAACGTTACCACCATAAAGAACGTGGCGGCGATCGACCAATAGGAAATGATCACGTAACTCTCATCCAATGGCATCGCGTCCCAAATGGCGCGTACGCGTGTACCGTCACTGTGTGTTCACTCTAGTGAGGCATCCTGCCTCCGTCTGTCTCCGTAGTCTATTGATTTAGTAATTCAGTTCTAATCGCGTTTTTAAGATGGAATAATCGTCTTCTACAATCTACTTGTTAAGTATAGTGAAATAGTGAAGTGTTAAGTAGTGTTATTAAGAAAAGGAAAGTAATTAGTGACTTGGGCTATTAATTGGTTCAATTCTTTGTTGAGCAGCTTGAGGCGTCATGCTGCTTGTCGCGTTAGTGATTTTGTTCGATAATGTTTCGTGATGAAGTAATTATTGATCTTAAATGGTTTACTGTGGGCATGGAGAGCACGTCGGGCAGGGTTGGTGAGTGTTTACTAGTATTAAAAGGCGCCTTTAAACCACACCCAATGGTCACAAGTCCTGGGACTTGCTCGATGTACTTCCTCTACCACAACTACCAGGGCAAAATAGTAAAATTAAGAGTAGTTTATTGTGTAAGCGATTAGTGAGGTTAAGCATAGCATACCTATTGTAATTGGCAGAGCCGATGACCAAGCTTAGGTCAGCGGTTCTGTCCATATTTTTATTAATGACTCTACGATTTTTACGACATATATATTATAATAATAATTTTAGTTTAGATAATTATTTAACGAATCAAGCAAACCTGAAAAATATATAATTAGGTACAATTTCAGGTCACTTTTCAAAACATAATAGATTAACATCGTTCGGAACCCTCGTCACGCGAGTTCCACTCTATATACAATAATGAATTATCTAGTAAAATTAGAAAACTGAAGTTTGTTTGGTTGATAATCTCGGAAACTGCTGCTTCGAATTGAATTTGGATAGGAGGAAGGCTATATTATTATGAATAACAATTAATACGCGGTATGTCTATATATACCTACGCGATAGCTTCTACCTTTTTAAAGGTGATTAAAGTTACTTAATCCGATTAGTTACACATTACTTTCCCGAAACGTCTTTTAATATTTAATAGAACCTTTCTTTAGGTAGAAAAATTATTATAGATTAAAAAAATATTTTCGTTAGAACCCAACGAATCTAAGCGACTCGACCTAGACTCTACAAATAACCGGAGCATCCTAGGAGATAAGTCTACAATGTTCTACAGTAACTGCTTCCTCGTCAGGTGTTGCTGTTGGAAGCCGGGCCAGAAGAGCCCGACATCACATCGGTACCTGGCTTGGCCGGGACGCTCCAGAGCTCAAACATCGACTGGCAGTACACCACGGAACCCAACGGCAAGAGCTGCCTCGCATCCGGAGGACGATGCGCGTGGCCGAGGCACGTATTTCGTCAAATCAAATCAAATCAAATCAAAAATCATTTATTTCAAGTAGGCTCAGTTTACAAGCACTTTTGACACGTCAGTTGACTATTTGTAAAGATTCTACCACCGGTTCGGAAGGCAGGTCCTGCTGAGAAGATACCGGCAAGAAACTCAACAGTTGCTCTTTTGAAAAAGTCATACAGTATTATAATTTACAATTGATAACAATTACTGTTTACATTTGTTATAGTTTTACTTCCTGTGTGAAGGTGGAAGCTGATCCAACGGCCTCCAAGCATTTTTATCATTAAGGAACTCATCAATGTTGTAGTACCCTCGACTAAGTAAATGTTTTTTAACACATTGCTTAAAGCTATGCATTGGCAGGTCCATCACAGTCTTGGGGATCTTATTATAGAAGAGTACACCCAAACCTACAAAAGATTTTTTTACTCTTTGGAGACGATATGCAGAAATAACTAACTTATGCCCGTGTCTAGTAAGACGTGGGTTTAGATCTCCTTTTCGTTTGTACAAATTAATATTTTGTCTTACATATATTATACAGTTATATATATATTGACAGGCTACTGTTAGTATACATATTTCTTTAAACTTTTGACGAAGGGACTCGCGTGATTTTAATTGATATATTGCTCGAATTGCTCTTTTTTGAAGTACAAATATAGATTGTATATCGGCAGCCTTGCCCCACGATAAAATACCGTAAGACATTACGCTGTGAAAGTACGCAAAATAAACAAGCCTAGCTGTATCGACATCAGTAAACTGTCTTATTTTTCTCACGGCAAATGCCGCTGAGCTAAGTTTACCAGACAGTTTTTCTATATGAGCACCCCACTGAAGTTTACAATCCAAGGTCACTCCCAGGAAAACTGTGGAACTCTCCATTTCTAGTGTTTCACCATCGATCATTATAGACTTATCTAGTTTTATAACATTTGGCAATTAAAACTCAATACATTTTGTTTTCTTAGCATTCAAAAGTAGATTATTTGCAGTAAACCAATGCGACACATGCGATATGGCACTGTTTACGTCGTCAGAGTTATCTTTATTTCTGTCGGACTTAAAAATTAAGGATGTATCATCAGCAAACAGTACAATCTCACATATGCCGCTGACATGGTATGGTAAATCGTTTATGTACACTAAAAATAGAAAAGGACCCAGAATTGAACCCTGTGGGACGCCCATTATGGTAGTGGAACCGTGCGACTTTATATCATTTATGCATACCTTCTGTGTTCTATCACTGAGATAAGAGGCAATGAGATCGAGTGCAACACTTTTGATGCCATAGTGGCTTAACTTAAGTAGAAGGGTGTTATGGTCAACACAATCGAACGCCTTGGACAGATCACAGAACACACCAATAGCATTCTTAGAACCTTCCCATGCTTCATAAATATGTTTTAAAAGTTTAGCCCCTGCATCAGTTGTATTGCGACCTTTTGTAAAACCATACTGTTCAGGATGAAACAAGTTATTTAAATTAAAATGACATAAAAGTTGATTTAATATGATTTTTTCAAAGACCTTGCTAAGTGTTGGCAATATTGTAATCGGTCTATAATTATTAAGATCTGATTTGTCTCCTGATTTAAAAAGTGGTATCAATTTGCCATGCTTCATTAGGTTCGGAAAAATACCTAAGTCCACACATTCATTAAAAATAATAGCTAAGTGGGGAGCAATGATATCAATTATATTAGATATTACTTTCACTGACATGCCCCACAGATCTCCGGTTCTTTTTAATTTTAATAAATTGAAAGATCTTTTAATGTCTGATACAGTTATGTGGTGAAATTCAAAAAGAACGTTGCACTCTTTAACATTGCCTCTTAATAGTCTCTGGGCTTCCGTAGCAGACGAATCTAGTGAATCAGTTAACAAGATAGGAACATTCTGGAAAAAATCTTCAAAGGCATTAACAACCTCGATATCAGTGTTTGTCATCATCATCATCATCAATATCGTCATCATCGTCACCGTCACCGTTAAATAAGTTCATAAGTAAAGTAACTAACAGGATGTAATGTTTTTGATACAGTAAAATAAACATTTACGAAACATCAATATAGTATATTATGTACTTGTATATAGGCTGTTTCTTCAAGGTATCTTATTTTAGGGGTAAAACGATGGGCGGTTCAAGCTCGATCAACGGCATGGCGTACGTCAGAGGGAACATGGCGGACTACGACCGGTGGGCGCTCATGGGGAACGAAGGATGGAGCTATAGAGACGTAAGTATGACATATGACACAACTCGCTGGGGTACGTCAGGGGGAACATGGCGGACTACGACCGGTGGGCGCTCATGGGGAACGAAGGATGGAGCTATAGAGACGTAAGTATGACATATGACACAGCTCGCTGGGGTACGTCAGGGGGAACATGGCGGACTACGACCGGTGGGCGCTCATGGGGAACGAGGGATGCAGCTATAGAGACGTAAGTATGACATATGACACAACTCGCTGGGGTACGTCAGGGGGAACATGGCGGACTATGGGGAACGAAGGATGGAGCTATAGAGACGTAAGTATGACATATGACACAACTCGCTGGGGTACGTCAGGGGGAACATGGCGGACTATGGGGAACGAAGGATGGAGCTATAGAGACGTAAGTATGACATATGACACAACTCGCTGGAGTACGTCAGGGGGAACATGGCGGACTACGACCGGTGGGCGCTCATGGGGAACGAAGGATGGAGCTATAGAGACGTAAGTATGACATATGACACAACTCGCTGGGGTACGTCAGGGGGAACATGGCGGACTACGACCGGTGGGCGCTCATGGGGAACGAGGGATGGAGCTATAGAGACGTAAGTATGACATATGACACAACTCGCTGGGGTACGTCAGGGGGAACATGGCGGACTACGACCGGTGGGCGCTCATGGGGAACGAGGGATGGAGCTATAGAGACGTAAGTACGACATATGACACAACTCGCTGGGGTACGTCAGGGGGAACATGGCGGACTACGACCGGTGGGCGCTCATGGGGAACGAGGGATGGAGCTATAGAGACGTAAGTATGACATATGACACAACTCGCTGGGGTACGTCAGAGGGAACATGGCGGACTACGACCGGTGGGCGCTCATGGGGAACGAGGGATGGAGCTATAGAGACGTAAGTATGACATATGACACAACTCGCTGGGGTACGTCAGGGGAAACATGGCGGACTCCGACCGGCTCATGGAGAACGAAGGATGGAGCTATAGAGACGTAGGTATACATAAGTTCAAGCCTGTTTTTTTTACAATTCTTATTTATATTAATAAATCTTTTGTAAATGTATTAATTCATGTTCATTTAATATAAATATTCACACCAAATAAAAATTTGCCAAAGGTTTTCTTTAACTTTAAATCTTGTCCCTCAGAAATGGTAACATATAGGTATGCAAACTACTAAAATCTGTTTCTTTTTAGTCCGTGCATTATTCTGGGAAAAAAGTAGCCTATGTTCTGCTCCAAGGTGCACTTCATCTCTATACTAAATTTCGTTTAAAGCGGTTTACCTGTGAAAATGTAACAGACAGACAGACTTACTTTCGCATTTATTATATTAGTTGATACAGCAAAATACCCATAGAAAATGACATATTTGCAAAAACACGATTTTTGTGACCTTTGTCCCCAAATTTTAATAGACGTGCTCATATGTAGCTTTTGAGAAAACTTTGAATGCAAAATACAAGTTTATACAAAAATATTCAGCTGGATATCTCAAATTCTGAGGTGAACCTACTAAGATAACTGGATCAATTAGCTTTATACTTTCGCTCGCTGGATTGGTATCTATATCTATGAAATTTGTCTATTAACCAAACCAGTGAACAAGTTAATTGTTATTCATTGTTGAATAAGAAAATTTTTAGACAACCCCTTATACAATATGATATTTATATTTATATATTGATTTATTATAGAAAACTTTTCATTCAATAAATCGGTGTGATCGTCTTATATTGGGATCCTCTACTCTACTATAAGTGTTACACTATGAGTACCTATCACAAATAGTTTTAAGATTTCGATATATAATTGACATGACCCACTAGTTATTTTTATAAAAAATTCAAATTTCATAATTGTCGTTTCAACAGGTGCTGCCATTCTTTCTGAAATCCGAACGCAATATGAATAAAGATGCTGTCGACAGTGATTACCACGGAGCGAAGGGCGAACAGCCTGTAGGGTGGTTCCCTTACGTCGACGACCCCGCCAACATGTTGGTTGAAGCCTACAATGAAAGAGGAATACCATTCCGCGATTATAATGGAGCCGAACAAGTGAGCACCATGCAATTACAAGCGTTCCAGGTCGACGGTGAAAGAGTATCGGCCAACAAGGCTTTCATATCACCAATCCGACATAAAAGAACAAATCTCTTTATTAAATCAGAAGCAGAAGTAACAAAGATACTGATAGACAAAAATGATAATGCTTACGGAGTCGAGTACGTGAAGGGTGGTGTAACATATAAGGCGCACGCCACAAAAGAGGTCATCGTTAGCGCTGGAACAATCAACTCGGCAAAATTGTTGATGTTATCTGGAATAGGACCGAGAGAACATTTAGAAAGTCTAAATATCCCTGTTATACAAGATTTAGCTGTAGGAGAGAATCTCCACGATCACGTTTCATTTGACGGCATAGTGATAGCTTTGTCGAATGATTCTTCCACAGCGGTTTCTAACAAAGAGATGATAAGTAGCGTCAAGAAATTCCACAAAATGAAAATCAAAAAAGGCCCACTTACGGGTCTCGGTCCAGTGATGTCATCTGTGTTTTTAAAAACAGAGCCATATTTGACATCACCCGATTTACAAAATCAAGCTAGCCCCATTCGAGAGCTGAAAAATTTACTTAGAAACGGTCTAACAATAGAAAATTTATATTGGCCGGCCGCATACTATGAGGGAGTGATACCGAGAACTATGAACTTAGTTCCCAAAAGTAGAGGCAAATTGCTATTAAATGAAGATGATCCACACGGTCCTCCAAGACTACATGTAAACTATTTAGGCGACGACAGGGATCTGATACCTCTGATGAAGGGTGTGCGTTTCTTATTGTCTCTAGAAAATACAGAAGCCTTTAAAGCGCGGGGAGCGTATTACGTGCGGGAGCAAATGCCGCACTGTAAGCAACACGAGTGGGGCACCGACGAGTATTTCCTTTGTTTGATCAAACAGTACACCTCCACCACGCACCATCAAGTCGGAACCTGTAAGATGGGCCCGAAGTGGGACAAGAAAGCTGTATTAGATAATAAGCTCCGGGTGTACGGCATCAAATGGCTGCGAGTGATCGACGCGTCGATGATGCCGGTGGTAATACGCGGGAATACGTGTGCCCCGGCCATGATGATCGCGGAGAGGGGCATCGATTTCGTAATCAAAGAATGGCAACATCGTACTAACAATTATTGTTTCTGATTTTATTTGTATTCTTAATTGGAAAGCGTCCAATAAGTAAAACTATAACAACAAATAAATAAAAAAAATATAAAATAGTATATTTCTATTTATTCAAAATAAATACTGTTCCTTTTAAATGTAATTTATGGTAAATATTTTTGTAAGTTTGTAAGCTTAATATTTCCTGTCTGTCTGTCTGTCCGTATTTTTTAATGACTGGGCATCACGCTGAAACTACTGAATTAATGCAAATGTCAGGATATGATAATAAGATCCTAGAACAATCGAGGGATACTTTCTAAAATTGTAAAGCGATTAAAGGTCTAATGTCGATCAGGTGATGAAACCGAAACACAGACGAGGTTGTGACTTCAACAATTTACAGTATTTGGGCCTGATTATTTTGCGTCGACGACGGTGATGAAGTCGAAGGACAGGTGTTAATGAAACTTTACGGTTTACAGTAGCTTCCTTGTGATTGGGCTTGATTAATTTGTATTGACGAGAACTTTTCACCTGGATGGGTTGTGACTGTCATTAGGGGTCTGATTAAGAAGACGAAGGACAGGTAATGGAACTCCTCAACGGTTTACAGTAGCTACCTTTTGAATAATCTAAAGGTTTTGAGGAGTTTTTTCACATTAATCATAATCATACATTTACTCTATACATATAATAATGGTTATAAAAAACAATAAAAAACCGACTTCAAAATTATAAAAATGTTTTTACTAAACTAAAAAGCGTAAAATAATATCGTATGTGCTACCTTCTCAGTTTGCTCAGTGCGATCAGGTTGAAGGCATTACCAAGTTAGTGATGTATTAAAAAACCGTTTCTGAAAGAACTGTCTGAAAATCCTAAATCTTTATGATTTAAAAAATTTAATTATTACATCACTAACCGCCTTCAAACTGATCGCACTGAGTAAACTGAGAACAATAAACATATTTTCTTAAACAAACGCAAATTCTTTTTTTTTCTAACTAGTTTATGTTTTAAATAAAGATGCACAAATGTAATTTTTTAATTACTAAGGTATGAGTTATCAACTTTTTTAGAATTTAAAAATTCTCACAAACTAAAAAAAAATTATCAATTGTTTTGACACGATCTTATAAAATAAAAAAAAAATCAACCGACTTCCAACTCAAAAATTAACTTAAACTAAAAAGCAAAAAATAACATCTTACCTACATGCTTCATTCTGATCAGTTTGAAGGCGGTGCCAAGGACCAATAAGAAATTGTCTTAACTGTCCGTTTTCATCACCAGACCTTTTATACAGTCACAACCCATATAGGTGGAAAGTTCTCATGAATACAAATTAATCAAGCCCAAACAATAGGTAACTGCTGTAAATCGTTGACGAGTTCCATCGTCTGTGTTTCGGCTCCATCATCAGACCAACTCCAAACCTTCATAAAATTTTAGTGGCTTAAAATACCTTATGGAAACACTAACAAACACACTAGCCGACTCTACAATTTTCGAAAATTCACCTCAATTTCTCCAGGATGCCATCATCAGATCCTGACATGAAAAAAATGAGACCACCCTGGAATCAAACCCTTCAAAACAAAAAAAGAATTTTCAAAATCGGTCCATAAATGACGGAATTATCGCTGGACATACATAAAAAAAAAACATACATACAGTCGAACGTAGAACCTCCTCCTTTTTGGAAGTCGGTTAAAAATATGTATGTAAAAAAGACATCATACGTCAAATTCATAGGTATAAAACCTATAAACGGAACCTATCAGACCCAAAATACTGTTTCAATTTTCTTTTATTGAATTGAGAACCTCTTCCTTTTTTTGAAGTCGGTTTATAAAACACGTATCACTAGTAGGTATGACAAGTACACTATCCAAATTATGTGTATGTGTATAAATAATAATTTAACCTATGTTTGGATTGATTTAAAACTTAAAGTCTCATATGGCCATAAATTGCGAGGGTATCTGAAAATTCTATATAAATACGAGTAAAACCTTGAAAGTCAAAAATTATTCGTAAGTATAGAAGAAAAATAAATGTAGAAACGAAAGTACCCCACGCCTACATTAAAGTTTATGCAATATCGTCTTGTGTTTTATTTTGTTTTAATTAGTCGATAATAAAACAGGCAGATAATGAAACTGGCACAAAACAATAATAATAGTTGTACAAACGGTTTTTCGTACATTAACTTTTCCCCAGTGAATTCCATTCACTAGCGAATAGGATGTTATTTATCGATTCTTAGTCTTTGAAATTGGTTAAACTCTTGGTTGGTTTCTTTATTATTAATTAAATGTATATTAACTTAAAAAAAATATATAACAAACAAATAGTCTGTGCGAAACGAATGTATATATATGTATATTGAAAGACGAAAATAGAAGGTGTTCGTACAATATCCAAAAAAAAATCATTTACTTTTAACTTTAATATAGCAGAGCTGACGTCTTATTAATTTATGCTACTTACTGCGCTCGAGTAGCAGAATAAAGACCTTTGATACTACCAGTAGACGACACTAGATACCTGTTCATCTGACATCTTTGGAAGGTTGTTGAAGTTATTACGTCTTAAGTACTCAATGTTTCGGGACATGGTATATAGTAAATTTCAGTTTTCAACCGATAAAAAAACTAAGCAAAGTTCTCAAATTACTGCGTATATTTTTAACCGACTTCTTATATGTATGAACACGCATAACTTTACTGAATAATTGTCCGATTTTGATAATTATTTTTTATAGGAAAGGGTATTTTCGAAGTTAGTTCCTTACAAATTTCAGAAACAATTTAAACTCTATGGGTATAAACAGGGGATTATTTAGCCCCGAAAGATCACCCCGAAGGTGATTTTTTACACTAACTATGTTTATACAGAAAATTGAAAAATAAATTCAAAAACACAAACGTACGCAAGAAACTAAAAAAAGCGAAAAATAACATTATAATATTTTCTACCCACTGATCAGTTTGAAGGCAAATGAGCATGGTGGCAATAATCCTCGAATTTCAAATATGTCACGTCACATAAGCTCTGTTACAAAGTGATAGTATATTGGAGAGCAGCATGGTGTGGCCAGAGAAGCTCACGTCAGCGTGTCAAGCCGGCACGGTGGGCGCGTGCTCCAGCTTGGTGCACGTGTTCCTCAACCTGCTGGTGCAGCTGTACGGCGGGTCCTCGGAACAGCGCAAGCAACAGCTGTGCGACCGCGAGGCCGAACCCACCAGGCGCGACCACAGGGAGTACGACTTCATAGTGGTGGGCGCCGGCGCGGCGGGCTGCGTTATCGCCAATAGACTCACTGAGAACCCCAAGTGGAATGTAAGTAATATTATAACTTTAATAATTTTCAAAAACCGACGACAGTGGGTAATTTTTTTACTAAACAAACCTATCAAGTCCAAACACAAGAATTTGCTTATAATAAATAAGGACCAAATGGCTCCCCATTTGGTCCTTATTTATTATAAGCAAATTCTAAAATAGCTGTTTTGTCAGTAATTTCGTTCATTATAAAAGAAAACATGCTGATATTTTCAGATTAAGAATTTGTTTTCGAAAATTAGCTGTCTACAAAGTACTCGTCCAACTCCTATGTTTATACGTTTGAGAGCTTGTCAGTTAAGTCACCGGAGGGTTAATTACCGTACCGGAATCTAGTGACTAAATAATCAACTTCAAAAACTTAACGCCTTTCAAAATATTAAAAGCATTATCTTAACTTGTATTATAAGCTATACTTACTCTTAATAAAACTCTAAAAGGCAAATTCTGTAAATTGAAAATATTTTGAATATGTTTTGGAGGGCGTCATATAATCGATACAGAAGTCAAAAATATTCTTTTTGCTTTTGTTTCCTTGAGCAACATAATTTCAACATACCTTCAATGTAGGTACAGAAATGGACCTGACAGTTTTATTATAAGTATAAGTATAGAATAAGTGATAACAAGCGTTGTAACTAAGCCTAATTGAAATAAATGAATTTACACTTTGACTTTGATTTTATGGTTGGTTTAGGGTGGCGAAAGAGTATGCTAGTTTAATACAAACATACATTCGAAAAATTAACTATGAAAAATTAAAAAAAAAAGTTTTCCTTAGAAACTGGCGAAAAGAAACCGATCTTTAGACCCTACAATGTTCTACAGTAATGGTAACTCTCCCTAGGTGTTGTTGGTGGAAGCCGGGCCGGAAGAGCCCGACATCACGTCGGTGCCCGGTCTGGTCGGCGCGCTCATGAGCTCCAACATAGACTGGCAGTACACCACGGAACCCAACGGCAAGAGCTGCCTCGCATCCGGAGGACGAAACTCGTGGCCGAGGCACGTATTTCGTCATCATCCTCATAAACATCTTTAGCTTTTTTAACCGATTTCAAAAAACAAGGAGGAGGTTCTCAATTCGACGCGTATGTTTTATTTTTATTTTTATGTTTGTTACCTCATAACTTCGTCATTTCGTAACCAATTTTTAAAATTATTTTTTTGTTTGAAAGAGTATACTTCCAGATTAGTCTCATATAATTTTCAAAATTTCAAAAAATAACAAAATTGTCCGTATTGTGGCGCTTTCGTTCATTATGTTAGGACACAGTAAAAAGAGAAAAATAAAATCTATTTTTCTGTATATTGACTTCAAAATCACAAAATAAACTAAAAAGCGAGAAATAACGTCGTGTGTGCTACATTCTCATAACTTTGGAGGCGACGCCAAGACAGTCACGTATTAATTAAAGCCGTTTCTGAAAGAACCACGGGAAAGTACTGTCTTTAAATTATGCTATCCCAGTCTTCGAGAGTTTGTCTCATTATACTCTCCATATATATTGAACAGAATGGGAGAAAGCACACAACCTTGTCTAACGCCTTTACAGAACTTGAAATTGTTGGATGTAACCACTATTCTAGACTGGGCTATTCCAGTCTTCTAGATCCACTATTGGCATCAGCATTGGTGGAGAAAAGTTAACCAATTTATGTTATGCTGATGACAAGACTCTCTTAGCAGTATCGGAGGCAGAGATGACTTCATTATTGAACTGAATGGCACATGTAAGCGAAGAAATGGGTCTCTCTATAAACAAATCCAAAACAAAATTAATGGTTGTTGATCGCGCCAATAAATTACAACTCACTGGTTTATTGAATCTAGAAATAGTTAAAAAGTTCGTATATCTTGGTTTCAATACAACAAACACAGGATCATGTGAGATGTAAATTCGCAGGAGATTTGCGATGGCTAAAAGCGCCGTGTCTCAACTGTCTTTTTACGCAACGCATAACAGGGATTGACACAACTTGCTATCTAGCAGGCAGCATGAAAAGTTTACCACGTCAGTGTTCAGTAAAAAAATCTCAGGAACTGCAGAGGTGTTCTGTAACGATGTTTTACAACTCGACTTACTTATGTTTGTCATTGTTAACCTACGCACCTATTATGTGTTAGTTTGAATAATTGCTATTTAATATACAATAATAATCGCTTTGTTACAATCTAAGTAAACCGACAAGCTACAGCAATCGTTTATTGCCAAATCCAGTTTAGGTCCATCTTAAGTCCTCATTTTGAACTCATTAGTTTCGTATTGCTAGAACCCTGGCCGAAGTGCGCGCAGGGAAGGTAGCACAAGGTTTTGCATGTCAAAGCATGCCTCTTGTGATTCGGTGGCGCCCTCATATTATCGTCTTCATGCAGCCTCATCCCGTATTCGCTCATCAACCCGTCCATTGACCAAGTACTTTAATTAATACATATCATCATGGTCCCTAACCGTAAGCCTCACTATGGGACTCTACATGGTGACGATATCAAGCTACAAGATAGTGTATTGTGGACATATCTTCAAAAGACGAATCCGGCAAACTTTAGATAAAAATGCTACAGAATGAACTCTGTCGATTATTACAGGTTCATAGAAACATGAAGATCCTGGTGATGAACGAGTTCTGATTTTGCAAAGTTGAAAATAATTGCAGAAAAGTTAAAGCGTTTCAACAGACTACGTTACCTATCAAAAAGGAACACTTTAAGCAACACTTTTTGAATTTTCGTAACAAATTAAAACAACGTTTGTTTAATTGTAACTGTTTATTGGATATAAGAATAGGAATAGGTACTATCGATATTTTTAGATTACAATTATCTTAAAAATCTTTGAATATAACTCATCATCTTACACCATTTAAAAGTACAAACAAGCCAAATAATTGGCGAACAATAATTTGAACATTTAGTCAAAAATCGTCAAAATCTCCTACGCAAAACTTCTGTGACAAAAATGCACTACGCATCTTATAACATAATATCTAGTGTTATTGGAATTACAAAAACAAGTATGCAAATTCAATTGCTATACACAAATCCGAAGGACACAAGTTTAAACCAAACACTAGATGGCGCTGAGCGCTAAAGTAACAAACATAATGGTCGAAATAGCCAGCACGACCAAAAGTAATTATTTTTTTTGTTCCAAAAATGTTCTATATTCAGTATTCACTTTTCTGGCAGTTTGATGACCGGCATCTGAGCGTAGTCCCAGTTAGTCTCGCAGTGTTCAATCAAATCGTTCTCGGCCTCCGAGAGGACGGACGTGTCGAACTCTTGGCTGTCGCTGAAGGGGTCTGTGTACGGGTAGTGGACCAGGATGCAGCTGAAGTCCATTCGTGTCTCAGAGAAGCCGAGCAACTTCTTCAACTTTTGTTCTGAATCTACCTGTGGAAGAACAGAAAATCGTTATTAGTGATATGTTACTTAAATTTTTTTTAATCATAAAATGACGAATCAAAGTGGTACAGATTGCCTACAATTTAGCCCCTTAGTAATTTTGGGGACTTGATTGCCAAAATAACTAAAATTATCTATCTAGCAATTTACATCTAAAATGATAGTTACCTTAATAACGTAAATGTCGTTCTCAGCGCAAAAAGCTTGTAGCAACACTTCTTGCATGTGCGTAGCGCTGTCGCCAGGGGGAGCCGCTGCGGTCAGGCAGAAGAGCGCTCCGTTTGTGTTCTTCGACAGGTATTGGATGGCCGGCAGAAGACCGATGGTCAGCCTCTTCTCCACACGGGCTCTCCCGAGCACGGTCTTGATACATTGGCTTATTGGGCTGTAAAAAATAACAAAAAATATTAAAAACTTAATATTTCAAAATATTCTCCCCGGCGGGGAATCGAACCCCGGTCTCCCGCGTGACAGGCGGGGATACTTACCACTATACTACCGAGGATGACGATCGTGATGTTAAAATTATCGGAATCGTTGTGAAACTTAACGTAATGCTAATTGATGTTAAACAAAATAACTAGAATTTGAATTGGGAAATTCAGTATGCTCAATGCATTATTATGTTGATAATTCTTTATTTTGATGAATTCTTAAATGACCATTATTCTATATTACTAAGTCAATATTAATTTTAAACTATTAGTTAGTCATATCTCTATTTCTTCAATAATATAAATGAATGATGTCAGTAAACTTTATTATGAATTATGATTATTTACTTTCTAATGTATTCTTACAATTTCTAGTCATTGTGCAATTACACATATTTTAAAGATTGCAAATTACATAAGAATTTATTTGATTCTTACCTTTTAGCCGCAACTCCACTGAATGATTCCATTTTTACAGGAACAACTGATTCGTCGTACATCTTGTTTGTAATGTTTATGCTTTTCAAATTTTCACAAATTTTAGTAAATTCCAACTCGCGGGCACGAATTGTCACTTGAACTTCACACAGTTGTACAATCCTTGGTTCACTTGTTATCAGCACTTAAATGATTGTTTGTATTCAGCTAATTATCAGCAACGAGGACAACTACAATTGCAATCGAAACTATGTCACAACAATTTCTCAAGTTCACAATTTAAACAGGCGTGGTATCACTCGGTTAGCTTGGAGCAGAATGCTGAGCGTGTGACGTTGCCGCGTATTTATAATGGTGCTGACGCAGGCGCGAGATTATACATGTGTGTGTGGCGCCCAGTTAGTTAGTATTGAAGGAGATTCCTCGAAATTCACTCGACGCTGATCAATGTGTTGGTTATATCTGTGTAGTAAAGTTTGGTGTGTGCGTCCAGTCTTCAGATTACACAAAAATTTCACTATAGCCTCCGAAGTTTCAAGTCTCAACGTGTTCGGTAAGTGTCCGCTATATCACAGGCCTTCCCTTCCCCCCTCCGTACTCAGTGTTCGAGGCGGCTGAGGGGTTTTCACGCGACCAAAGATTCTATGAATGCTAAGGTTATCGAGCGTTTGTGTGTGTGAGTACGTTTTATCCGTCTTCGACTCGGAATTCCCGCGTCTATTTCGATAGGGAAAGGACTGTTGTTGGTTTTTTCATTTCCAAACTGGGGTATTTTGACGGATGCTGCAGTTGCGTGCGATAAGCACTTTGTAAATAGCCTTGAGATTCTATATAATGTGAGAAGCAATGCAATTTGTATATTCATTCAACAATACTAAGTAATTTTATGTTTGTAACTTTTTAGTTGAATAACGAACATTGATGTTATTGATGTCGATTTTATTAAAATGTAATTCGAATCTCAATATTATTCAATCACAATCAAATCGCGCAGTAGAAATTCAAATTTACTATATACATTTGTTAATTCCAAAATAGAGGTGTTTATCAGGGTGGGGTCTTTTGTCCTAAATTGTATGTAGGATTTTATTTTCAATGAATAAAAATATATTATTGCAATCGATGAAATAATAATTTCACTGCGTGGGTTTTTCGCTGGTAGCAGTAAGCCGGTAGCCGCATGTTGTTAGGTCATGGTCAGACCGGTTGTGTAATCGTAGCCGGTACCACTCAGACAATTAGTTACTAATAAAATAAAAATACTGTATGAAATGTGAAAGTCTGGAATGAATCCAGTTAAAAGCCGTCCTTAATATTATTTTAACTTTCCAATCTAGTTTTTATTACGTTCCATATGATTAACTAGTTTTACCTTTGTTCATGGTATAATTACCCAATATCTTAATTTGACGCTTAAATGTTCATTAGATACTAGCTTTCCGTACATTTTCAAATGGTACAATCTTTTCAAAACAAAGTAGGTAAATACACTAAAGTGGTAAAATTATTATTAATTGTGTTTCGAGCTAAGCCTCAAACGCTTCTTGAATAGCTACTTGTAAACAAACATTGTTCCAAGTCACATCAGTGTATCATGATTATCACTACATTATGCAACGGTGATCATTACACAAACTACAGAGCAATGATCGACTACATTCACATAATTATAAGTATCATTATCTTTAATTATTAGCCCTTCCTTATCAGTCATGTTCAGACTTGCTTCATCATTTCGATCACCAATGTTTACAATTAATGTTGTATTTGTATCGATCAATCGAGCCCCTCATGTGTAACCATAAAAGAAGTCGTAGAAACCCGGATTAAGTTATTCGTAAACATTTATTTTGTCTAAAATGAGACAGTCTACTATCACTCAGTCTCGTCTTTCCCATTTGTAGATTAACTTTGTGACTTTGTGCCCTAGTAGATGCATATGCTTTCTGTCGTGAACGTTCTTTATTATCAGCAATAAGTAATAATTGATTAGTTTTGGTTTGAAGCCGTGATAGCCCAATGGATATAGCATCTGCTTTTAAAATTCGAAAGACGTAGGTTCGAATCCGGTTCGGGACATGCACCTCAAACTTTTCAGTTACGTGCATTTTCAGAAATTAACTATCACTTGCTTCAAACGGTAAAAACGCATCTGCATACCCAAGATTTTTTAATTCACCACGTATGTGTAGTCTGCCAATCCACATTGGGCCAGCATGGTGGACTATATGCCTAACCCCTCTCAGTCTGAGAGGAGACTCATGCTCAATAGTGAGCTAAATATGAGTGGATAATGATGATCTAATTTAGTAATCTCCAAGCAACAGTGGTATCAAGGCTCTACAAAACCCTCTACGTAAGTTTCATCCCGTAACTGACGCATGCACTGACACTTCAACACTCAACAATATTGTAGGATGTTCTATGTTACTTTCGTTCGATGATGACTATATGAAAATTTAAAGTTGTTCCATTAACTAAAGTCAACGTAGCGAAAAAGTTCCAATTTATAATTATATGTATGTGTTCATAATATCTAAAGCTATTAAGTTCTTAAAGACCTTTTTTTGCATTAAGATTTTGGTAAATAAATAAAATACTAATAAGTATTGTTATAGATTAATATACGTAAACAAACAAAGTTTTCCGGGTAAATCCAAAAACAATAAAACGTATAGAGATAATATATGTATATGAATATAACTAATTGCCTTCCTCGAATCAATTTTATGTTATGTTTTGATACAAACTATAGTGTTTTGTCGTTACTGGGCCGATACACTCGTTGACCTGCGGGTGGGAAGTTTCAATTATATTTTTCCCTACTAATCAAATTAATCTTTTACCTTATTTACCCGAGACGTCTTAACAAATTATCAGTCTTGTGAAAACCTATTTAGGTTTTTATGAACATGCTGCGTTGTATTTTTTCTTTGAGTTATGTAGTTCTTACAAGTATTTATACATATTAGAGGTATCTTAATAAAGAACGAGTAAATTAACCATGATAATTTTAGATTTCTAGAAGTCTTTCAATGTCGGAGAATTCAATTTTAATCTACATTTTTTGACTTAAAATGATCATAGATGACAGTTAACACATGCTATAAAGGCAAAGTTTGGAATATAAAAACAGAATTGAAATTAAAGTGCTGACATTACTAATAATCGGAAGTTATGGAGGTTGTTCTTGCAACTGAATCAATATTCATTCATTTAATCGATATTCAATCATCATCATCATATCAGCCGATGGACGTCCACTGCAGGACATAGGCCTTTGGTACGAACTTCCAAACATCACGATCCTGAGCCGCCTGCATCCAGCGAATCCCTGCGACTCGCTTGATGTCGTCGGTCCACCTGGTGGAGGGTTGCATCTTGAATGTGAGGTTATTATTACCAGTATGTTCTATAATGATGATAAATGATGATGTAGTTATTTTTCAAATATAACAATATACTAAGGTAAGTCAAATTGTTAGAACAATGCATAAATATAGACACTATATTTTCAATACACGTTTATAAGTACCTATCGTATTTTTAGCGGGAATGAGGACAAGCGTGAGCCGAACATGTTTTAGTGGGAATTTCGCGATTCCCGATTTATCTTTTCCTTTTATTCGATGATGGACCATTTATCTGCTGCTAAAACAATCGCTTTCCGCTTAAGCTATTATTAAAGTCGTAGCGAGAATTTCAGACATTTTAAACTTTTCATACATATCTATTGTGGCTACCACACTCATTAATGACCGATTTAAAAACAATATCAGTTTTGTAAGTAGGTGTAAGTATTGTATGGGCATTGGACGTATACGTTTTCAAGTAAATACAAACATTCAACGAAGGTAAAAAAAACCCGAATTAAGGTTCGTTTATATCTACAGACACAGTGCGTCACAGACAAGTAGCGTGGCAGACATCCACAGACACCATCTACTCAGTGCCCAGCCAAGCCAGGTGTTAATGTCTCAATGGCGCTCATGGTCATTTGGTAATGGCAGTCTTATTGTCATTTTTGTAAGGCGCTGTCAATTTTAGTTCAGGTTTCATAAAAAGGACTCTACAGACATGAACCGCACAAACAAAATATTCTTTGTGCGGCACGTGTCTGTCAACGTCTGCGCGGCCGCGTTACGATAGACATATATACGTATACATTAATAAACATTGTATATAAGAATAATATTTTGTCTGCCACGGCGCGTGTCTGGCACGCTAAACGTCTGTAGATATAAACGGACCTTTATACGCGTGACGTCTAGAACATCTGTTGTTAGGTAGAGATATATTCAAATATGTATACGTAGAAAATAAGATCTGTCGCCAATATTATAAAATTGTATAGAACATAAAATGAGAATGATTTCGTTGAACGAACTGTACGAATGCCCGTATGAACGATAACATTTCCTCTGAAGGGGATATTCCTGGGGGTTTTGTTTGTGTACTATAATCATTACTTACTAGTTATACTGGTATCTACTATATACATGCGAGGCCCTTCCACAGTGATAGCATAGCTGGGCGCGGGGAATAACCGAAACATGTCCTCGGTACTTTTGCACTTGTGGCAATAACAAGGATGTTGGCAAATTCTATACATTAGATTATGTTCTTTATTATTTTAAACAAAAGGTATGAAGGCCTTTAACTGTCCGGAGGTATCTATACTATATTGTGGGTCTGTGACAAGAACTGACGGTGTCGGGCATTGATGGTTTACATTAGTAAGAACTAGTTGCCGCCGCGCGGTATCACCCGCGTGGTTCCCGTTTCCGTAGGAATACGGGGATAATATATAGCCTATAGCCTTCCTCGATAAATGAGCTATCTAACACTGAAAGAATTTTTCAAATCGGTCCAGTAGTTCCTGAGGTTAGCGCGTTCAATCAAACAAACAAACAAACAAACTCTTCAGCTTAACAATATTAGTAAAGGAAGTTGGTGCACTATCATCTTCGTCGGCATTTACACTTAACGCCAGATGAATCACAGACATGACCTACATTTTATTATTATCTTTGTTATAGTATGCAAATGTAGCGAGCTCAACACATATGCAAAAAATATACTGCCGACCATTCCGAGGTTGTTGAATTGAAGAAGGAATTCTCTATTTTGTACAAGTTGTATGTATAGTGCCTACCCTGAAGGATACTTTCCAAGATTTCAGAAATATACATAAATATAAATATAAATAAATACACTCTGGTAGTGCTAGCCAACGTAAACCTTAAATAGGACTTCGCAAATTTTCTTAGAAATGTTAATAGAATTACTGCGGCTTCCTCCAAGTAAACTGCGACCGCGTTACTTGATACGAGCAGCTTAATGTTACGAGGAAATTCAGTTTGGTACATTTTCATGCGATTTTCACTGGCTGATTAAGTTTAACTTACAGCAGTAGGTGTAATTTGGCCTTTTTTGAGATCAAACGTGGATAATATACTTCGTTAACGATTCATAAGATTATAAAATATATTATGTAAAAAATGGCGTGTAAAATAATGAAAAATTAACAATTAGATATCCAAAACTCGTGGGAGTCGTTCCGAGCGAGTCTAACCCACTGGCAACACTACGGGTAGGCACTTGAAGTGCTCGAGTGCAAAAAATACCGTAAAATACCATTTCGTAAGGTTAACATATGATTGCGCAATTTACACAAACACTGGGAAAATAAACGCAACCCAAACAGTACTACAACGATATGATAAGATTATATTGTATTGGTATTCTTCTCGGGATTGATAAATTGTTGTATTGATATGACAATTGAATTTTTGAATCCTAATAATATCAATTTGAAAATATCAGTTGATATTTTTTGAGATAGTCATTTTCATCATTGTCACCTTCATCAGTGACCCCCTGCGGCAAAGATTTTATAATTGAGATAATATTATGTCACTAGCGCGTCGAAATTGAAGCGAAAAAGCTTTAAAAAAAAAGTTATTTAAACAAATAATACCTAAACATACAATGTATATACATAAATGATATTGGAATTAAACACAAAATTGTACATGTGTGCGCTCAGTGTAGTAGCTTAATTTAGCTCACTTTTTGCAGTGATTTTATAAGCACGTAACATGTCTTAGTATAAAATGTCGTTGCTCTGCGGTGAACAGGCTTCTACTAATGAAGGAAATATAAAGTCTCAACTCCTTTGTAGTTTTTTTACAGTTTGTAATATTTGAAAAAGCAAATGGTCCACCTAATGTAAAAAGCCATTTGCCTTTAACAAAACATTCGACACAGCTTACCTACCATCGACGACTACTACAAAACGATGTCCCATGCTGTCAACCTAAGGCAGATGTAATAAACCTAACGTGCTTGTAGCTGCACCGGCAACCAGACCAAAACACAGCAATGCTGTTTGACATAGCATTTCTGTGTCTCGGAGTTCAGTTAGAAAGATCTTTGAACCGATCAATCATTTATATTCGCAAGTATCTCAGAATATAGTATTATGCAATACCGATAACGCTTTAAAATTAACTAAAATTAATACTACTCGTAGTATTCACGGGCTCATAAAGATTTTCCATGTTCAGGTAACGATATACATGTTACAGTTTCATTGTTAGATTGATATCAATGCGATTAATTAGCAGGATAAGGCTCGGAGATGGCACTACAGCGAGCGGGTCGTTCACCCCGCAAGGCCGGTCAGCGACCCCTCCGTGTGATTCACTACAAATATTATTTTATTAAGATGCAAATCTGTGACACCTGGGTAAGGCGTAACCAATCTGCACCATAAACCAATTAATTTTGATTGATTTTAAAGTTTAAAATGTAGTGAATGATATCCATTACGAGAAAACTAGTAGTCTGCCCCAACTTCACCGAGGTTGAACAATTGTGAGCCTGAATTTTCGAAATTCTTTGGTAATACGGTGTTTTATGGTGTCCCGATAGGTTAAGCTGGGCATAGATAATTATATCAATCACTAAGTAGATAGGTAGTCACATGCATTTTACAAACGATTAGCTGACGCCGCACGGGGTTCCCGTTTCCGTAGGAATATATAGAAGGGGATAAAATATAGCTTATAACCTTCCTCGATAAATGGGCTATCTAACACTGAAAGAATTTTTCAAATCGGACCAGTAGTTCCTGAGATTAAAGCGTTCAACCAAACAAACTCTTCAGCTTTATAATATTAAGTGTAGATTTAACTGCCTTGATATCGTGTGGTAAAATAATAATTTAAAGACTGTCCTAATAAAGAAAAATACACATTTGTCTCACATTAACATGTTGGTACCATTTATGCGCCTTCTTCTTTTCAATTCACCAAATTCTACTATTTTAGAATTCGTTCGTGTGAGGTTTTGTTTTATTCGGTTAACATTTTTGCTTTCGTCCTTTATCTTTGAAAGTCTAGATTCTGATCCAAACACAGGCACGACAATCTTCATTTACAATTGTATGAGAGAGTATACACATGTCTACATGTATAGATAGTGAATGACCTTGTCTGAATGTTATCGTGTAAGAATTAAGTATTTCGACCTCAATTATTTGCTTAATCATGAAGAATTGTATTTTCTGTGCCTAGCAGCCTATTTATTTTATTTCTTGATGTGTAATCGTGACATGAATTAATTTTTATTTATTTGTTTTGTTTTCCTAAAATAAATATTAATAAACGCAACATTAAATAATTTAATATGGTTTGCCTTTCGAACGCCCGATAACAGAGTACACTAGTACAGACAGACTTGGGTTCCCTGAAAACATCTTGTAACATACTTTTACTTGTTATTTGGAATGACGAGAGAGGCCTTGCCCAGTGCTGGGCCGATAAAATGGGCTTGTAATTATGATAATGGTTCGGAATATTAAAAAAGTCATAAGAAATCAGAAGTGGGATGTCAAAACAGAGCTTTGATAGCATATAATTGTGTCTTCGTTTTTGTCCTTGTGACCACTAAATCCCGTTCATTTAGCTCCTTCTTCTGAAAACGGTTAAGTTGTGATTTATAAAAAAAAAAATGTGTTTAAACAGAAGAAAGAAAACAGTAGAAAGAAATTATATTTATTTTTCTGTAGAACAGGTGTTTACCTACTGTTTGCAGTTTTCCAGAAAGTCATGTAAAACGCCAATAACAGATACAGAGAAATTGTTAGTTTCAGGGAAGCACGGTGTGGTTTAGATCGACCGATGTGCGAGTTAACCTCAGAGTTCTTTGAACTGAACCCATTGATGTATGAGTTGTGACCGCCTCAAGGGCGAGCGCGACGTATGACCTTCGCTGCCTCAATCGATACCGCGGCACAAGCCGGCTGTGAATCATTATTACAAACTGTTGATAGTGTGGCCGCTTAACAATCACTAGTTTGTTGTCTATGTTAACTGTACTCTGTGATCGGTCTCTTCTTCTCCTGTACTGTGCTCTGTCAGACGTTTACGTACTATAATTATTCTCAATAAACTATTTAAAACTATAAACTGTAAAGCCTTTCAATCTATCACAAACCTATTTGATAACTGTTATCAATGGTAGAGAATTTTTCTGTGACCCCGATAATATTTTTTTGACTTCTCTCTCTTTCTTAGGTTTCTGCACTTAACTGGTAATTAACTTGAAAAGTTTGTATGTCTCAAAATTGCGGAAGATCTCATAGTCAAACAAATGAAATGATAGTTAACATGAAGATTCTGTCTGCTTGTCTAAGACCTCAATGAAACTTAAGCTTCACCACGATCCAAGCTGTAATTAATCGAAGTTACTTAATTTAAGGTCGAAAGAAAGTCGGCATCGCTAACTTATCGCATAATACAGAACAAAAGTTGACTTAGATCTCTAATGAATTCAGTGCAAGACTAAACTTTAAAATTATCTGCTCATATCGTGTTAAGGAGTAAAAAACTTCTTAGCCAAGATAAACCATACACAGGTCATAAACGTTCGAGTGTATACGTGCTCACACATCGCTCATTACGAGTATGTAACTATTAGACGAGATTAGAAAACGATTAGCAAGCAACGCCGAGCGCACATAACTCGGTCACACGTGTTTGGAGGACGTGGCTCTGCGTGCATAGCGTAGAAGCTTATTGAGAGATGTGCAGAAACTTGGTTTTTTTATCAACTTAACTTAGAAGTTAGGTAAAGTTGATACAATTGAGTAACACCAGAGTTTTGTTGATTTATTTATTTTATAAATAAATTAACCATAGACAATGTAGTTTTTTCTATACATATATTCCAAGGATTTTATATAATATATTCAAAGTTAAAACAGTTAAAAGAAATTGAGTTGTCTATTAGAAATATAAGGCCAATCAGCCACATTTTGGCGTTAACAGACACAATGATTTTCATAAACAGAAATTCAATATCAGCCAAAACCTTTCTTCCTATACTATACTCGTAGCAGTAAGTATAGTTTACCTAATTAGTTCAAAAATAAACTGATCCGCTAAGTACTAATGTCATTACATAGTTAACAGTCTCTTCAAAATATAGCGTAAGGACATCCTTGAAGTTAAAACATTAAGTTCACGAACCTGCCGGTCCTCACATAGACAAACGTAATCGATTTTAACATTCAACTATGCATGACGACGTGCGTGTGCTCAAAACTAGAACGACATATTACATGAGTTCAATGAATGGTGATACCCTCGCTCATGTCATTACATTTTTTACCTGAAAGATCAGGTAAAATAACAAAATCTAATCAGGCTTTCTTATATAAGATTAGAACCTCATGTTAAACTTTTGCAACCAAATTCTTTGTTTCCAGAAAAGACGACAATAGAGCGAAAGAGGATAAAAACAAAGATTTTCGGCGGAAATAGGTCAAGAACTTCAGAACAAAATAACAATGTTAGCAAAACAAAAATGACGTAGCCACGTAAATACTAACTGTTGTGATAGATTCTGATGTTACAGACCAAAACAAATTATAATTATGTTATTCGTTCATCACGACATCGACATAAACAATACCAACATAGTAAGAAGCCTCAATAGCTCAACGGTAAGAGCGGTTGGACTCATCACCGAGGGGTGGTGGTTCGATCCTCACCCCGTTGGTCTATTGTCGTACCCACTCCTAGCACAGTCTTTTCCGACTAGTTGGAGGGGAATGGGAATATTGGTCATATTATAAAAAAATATGGCAAATATTCTTTTAAAAAAAAAAAAAAAAAAAAAAAAAAAAGTAATACACAGAAAGTCGATTAAAAACAATTCCTCGGTAAAACTCGTTTTACATTTATGCATTGAAAGTCATCACTTACACTATTGAATTTGTTTATTACTTTAAAAAAAACTAAAGAAGGAAGGATTTTGGCTGGTGGAAGGAGTTACTCCTAACAAGTTAGCCCGATTCCATCTTAGACTGCACCATCACCATCAGGTGAGATTGTAGTCAAGGGCTAACTTGTAAAGAATAAAAAAAAGTCTTTTTCCACAATTTTATCTAGGCAGAGTCAAAACAGTACATCCTTTCTCAAGGTAGAGTATACCCTGACTGATGAATTTCAACCACTTGTAAATATGTGTCGATGTGAATAAGTATAAACTCCGCGAAGACGGCTTTTGTTTTTACAAATCCACCGTAAAAGTCAGCCACCACATGTAAATATTCTACCTATTAATACTAACAAGGAAGTGTTTGGATGAATGAACTTGATTTTTTTAAAATGAATGAAGCAGCTTCTGAGTAAAATGAGGAAAGTTGCGGTCAATTATTAGCCTATTATGTAGCTATTATGGTATTAAATAAAGTCTCTAAAGCATATTATTAATAATAAATAATAATAATAAAAGACAAATGAATATGGACATCTTCGTCTTTCTGTTGGTATGTAATTAAATGCTGTAGAGACTTTATTTAATATCATTTGTCTTTACGTAGGCCTTATTTATCATTACAATATTTATTTTAAACTTGCAGCTATGATTTTTATCGATTTTGCTGTATTGATAAAATTGATCTTAATTATTCTTAGGCTATTGTTTGGTTAAATTATGACGCTTGAGACAAAATAATCTAATAAGCGAAATTAATTAAGTTGGTACAGACATTCTGTCTGACCAGATTTGCAGTGCCTTAGGTACATGATGTTTAAAGTGTCGTTGCCGAGGGTAGGCCCATTGCATTTTAAAAGGTTTTCCTATTAAAAAATCCTGAAAATAAGGTGATCTGTAATGAGCAATGGATTTGCAAAAATGTCATTTAAGCTATGGGCTAGTTCCTTAACCATAAGTACTTAACATAAATCAGGCGCATTGCTCTTATTACGACGTCTCATTGTCATCATGAGGAATGTCGCATGTCGCACAATGTTGACAAAACAAACATTTAACAAGGCCGCCTCGTCCGTCACAACTCATGAGACGCAGAAATGATTCGCGAAGGCATCCCATTGGTTAGGGAGATAGGCGTGGAAAAATTAGTAGACGTTAACTGACTTATTTTGAGTCACTGACTTAAAATATAAGTTAAAGGACAGTTCAAGCAGTGTTAAGCCTGGCTCAATGACCAAGCGTCTTCTGAACTTATTAGTGGGTTTATTTTAGGCACTTTTAAGGAAATTTCGAGCAATAACGTTAATTTATTTTTGGCATTATAGTAAGTAAAATATTTAGCATATTTTAGGGAGTCAAAACAAAATGGAATGACTAGATATATAGATCAGATAGTGATTAATAGAGGGAAAATACTGAGGAAGATCAGAAAAATTACAAGCAAGAATAACACGTAGAAACAAATTGATAAACGTTTTAGTACTCCAAAAGAAGTTGTTTTAGTTCATGCGAGTCCGATTACAAGTCCGCTGATATCCTTTCCTTATCAAAGAAAAATAAAGATTGAACAAATAATGATATCGGGAAAACAAATAAAGTAAAAGTAGAATTTGTAACGATGCCACCGATTGCATCAGTTAGCATCAAATAATGATCATTCACAAATAATAATCTAACCGGGCTAAATGATACCAGATGCCTTGTTCCGAATAATATTATAACAGGTATTACAAATAATATCATTACAGGTATAATACATGGTTACATACATAAGATTCGAAGGAATTCTACGAAATCTTGCGATTTATTTGAATTCGTCCGCCTTTAGACCTCTTTAATCCAGCCCTTACAGTAGTAACGCTGTAAAAATGGAGTAACTTCTCCCGTTTTCCCAACATTTCCCTTCACTGCTCTGTTCCTATTGATCGTAGCGTGATGAAAAGTATACTATAACCTGCCCAAGAGTATGAAGAATAATTGTACCAAGTTTCGTTAAAATCCGTCGAGTAGTTTTTGTTTCTATAACGAACATACGGACAGACAGTCATCCATATAAACTACCTGAATGCTTCTGTTTCCTATTAAACTGTAGTTGATATATTAAGGGCATACTTTATAGCTAAGCGTTTGAACATCCCATTCAAGATAATTGTAACACTATCTATCAGTGATGAATCACTGAGCTATAAAATTAGGTAGACTTCACGTACCTACATAATTACTAATTCTTAGAAACTGCTATTAATAATCGGCTCAGTGTTACAATAATCTTTTATAATACCTAATATATCACTGTTATATCAGCCTTACGCCATTATCAGTGTATCACTTTTCAAAAAGACATTTTCTTCGAAATTTTAATTCCGTGTAAGCCATTTTATCAGATCAGGGAGCACTGTAATCATTTGAAAACAATGATTCACATGATTTGACATTCACAGTAGGTTACATTCAGTCAATGATATTTGAAATCATTGACCAATATTCATAATTGCTAAAGATTATAACAATCGATAAAATAAAGTAAGTTACTGTATACTTGAAATTTTCTTAGATGTCAATTTTAAACAACAATAATGGCTGACTATGAATCAAAGACAATCAGTAGGGTTGAGAAGTTAACCGCGGGCATCGTAACGATGTCAAGTAGGTATAGTTATAACTGAAATAACTAAACTAAAATATCCGTTACTATACGTCATCTTAAAAAACGAATACGTTCCATATTCGTTTCGTTTTCCAACTTTTCAGTTGTGTGCATTTTAGGAAATTAAATATCTTTTTAAAAATATATACTCCAAGGAGAAGAAGTGAATCATAAAATACATGAAAATGTTGGATATAGTAATAATAATAATAATAATAATAATAATATAGCCTTTATTTCCAAGTACATAAATTACAAAAATTTTACAGTTTACATTTTTAAAAATGAAAAAAGATACAAAAGTTAAAAAACATTAACATTTCATTTCATTTTGTTGGATATAGTAGCGACATTATTTCCGCATACGAATATTTTTGAAATAAAGTCAGTGGCAATTTATAATGGAAATTTTTAATTTTTAAATTGTTGAAGAAAACAATTGAGAAAAACAAAAAAGCGACAAAAATATTTTTCTATTGAATTAAAGATTATTATTTCTTTCTTTTTTTACCTTGGTTATACACCACTAGTCCAAATGACTATGTAGAACATAATTGGAATTAATGTACACTTACTGTCTGTCGCTAATTATAATTCGTAACATTTTTCTAGCTCTAGAACCTACTAAATTTATTACCGCATAATGTCATATATTCAAAAACCTTTGTACTAAAGTTTCGGCCCCTTGTACATCACTATCTCTCAAACTTCTTTATATAATATCCTAATAACTCTGACTATCACGATTTACGTATACCAGAAAAATAAAAATCTCACCATGTTGCGAAACAAAAGTAATAAATTTTTTTCCATTAGTATTTCAAATCTTTTATTTATTTTTCTGATCCAGCAATCATAATATTCAAGTCGTATTTGTGTATTGTTTTCTTTATTCTTAATTTAAAAATTTTGCAAGTGGTTGAAGAATCGGTTTATCGGTTTTTTAATAATTTTTGATCGTGCTATATAATTACAAACATTCGGGAGCACTCGCGCCGCGATCGGTTAAGTTTGGTTTAGGATGAGTTTACTGCGAGCAAAAAGTGCCACATTGTCGCTTCCATGCTCACAGTGAGGTCGTGTCAATGTTTGTTCCATATCATCATTACTTATTTGTTTCGTTTGCAATTGTTAGTCTTGTTATTTATTTGTTGTTTGGTTGTTATATTATTGCTGATTGCTGAGTAGTGTATGACTAACAATAATATAACTAACCGAAAATTCCGACTTTCAGATGGGTGGATTTTAGGTTGAATTTCATATGGATTGATTTATTTATTAGGTATATTAAAAATATAAAAAAAAAATATTATGAAAAAATACAACCGACTTCAAAATGTTAACGTACCCACGAAACTAAAAAGGGAAAGATAACATTATTATATTTTCTACTTATTGATCATTTTGAAGTCGCTGCCAAGCCCGTCTGATGTTGACTTAAGTCGTTACTGAAAAAAACACATGACAGACAAAAATAATGTCTGAGAAACAAAAATCTTTACGATAGGGTACACCTTGAATTAATAGATTGAATACACTGGCTTGGCAGAAAATATAATGATATTATTTTTCCCTTTTTTAATTTCGTGGGTACGTTAATATTTTGAAGTCGGTTGTATATATTTTTTTTAATTATTATTTGTTTTTTCTCAATTAGGTCCTTCAACTATTTTAAAATCAAAAATCTCCATTTAAAATTGCCACTGACTTTATGAAAAAATATTCGTATGCGGAAATAATGTCGCTGCTATGTCCAACGTTTTCATGTATGTAGATTTACTTCTTCTCCATGGAGTATAATATATTCTTTGGTGCTGTGTTAATAAAGATACACATTTATTTTATTTATAAGCCAACAAAGGACACAAATATTAAAATTAAAAAATATGTACATAATTATCGACAAGTTATAATTTCATGTATCTTTCCCGTCTCTTCAATTCATAGACAATCTAGCATTACGAAATGTCAAATTCGCAACATTTTCGTTAATCTGTAGAAATAAAACTTGTTGTGATTTCGTTTTTAGTGAAATAAATGTGATATAATAGTTAATTACAAGCAGTTTTTATGTAATTCGCGGTGTGCGCGTTAAATGAAGTGATGTGTATATAAATGATTTAGTTTAAACGGGCGGTTTGTGAGAAATATGTGAATGTCGTGACGACGGATCTTTGTTTACCTTTTTTGCCATGTAAGGAAAAAAATACTATAGCAACCAACCGTTTCGCTGAAGTGTAAAATACGCTGTGAAATACAGGTTGTCAAAGAAACTTATTTGATTTGTTTATTGTAATTATTGATGGACAAAGCAGATGGTTCATCTAAAGGTCAATGGAAAACCAAATCATATAAAACTGAGCTTCGCTAGGCATGCAAGGAACATGTCTTTTACTTGCTCCGCCAATTTATAATTATTGAAGTAGTCTGCCAAAAACTTGCTATGACACAATGTAAGAAATTAGCCCCACGGTGTTAGCCACCCGTGAAAAATAAGTGTGACCAACACACAATTTAATTTTAAATCCCACGGGCACCAAGATTTTTTCTGGGATAAAAAGTAAGCCATGGGAGGAAATTTCGAAACTTCAGACAAATCACTTCATTTTTTTGCATCAAACCCACTTTATAAGTGTCAAGTGTGATAGAAGAATGTCGTGAAAATTCTGTCAATGTTTGTTCAAACAGAACCCTGTCCATCAATAGATGTCACCAATACTTGGAACAGATAAGACAGTACTGTTGGTGCTGCTCGTCGTGGTGCACCGTGCATGGCACTGTCAGTGATAAGCTGCCGCCGAGCGCTGGCCGCCCCCTGTGCCACGCGCCGACGTCGCCGCAGACCATCTGGACTCATATACGCACTTGATTACATACATACTAACATACATCACATCTATACCTATCGGTATGCTTTGACTTTGAACTGCCTCGATGATCTAGTACTTTCGGATCACGAGGTCTTGGGTTTGATCCTGGTTCGTCCTAAATGAGATACAGAGTAAACCAGTTAAAATTCTCAGCCTGGAGTTAGGAAGTTGGGACATATCTATGCTTCGGAGAGCATATTAAGCCGCCGGTCCTGGACACTATCTGATAGTGCTCGTTAATGAAAATTACAAACCTCTAACAGCGTGGTGGTGGTGGTGGTGGTCTAAGCTCCAAATCCCTTTTCCTAAAAGAAGGGCAGCCTGGCTCTAAAATAGGCTGATAATGATGATGCTTTGCTTATCGTGCTTTCTTTGATTTGTCACTTTACACCCCATCCGTGTTCAGCATACGTGGACTTATACTACGAGTATATTCTTCTCGTGATAGATCCTTGAGTAACAAAGCGTTACAATTTGTAGCGAACTTAGAACAAGTAAGTATTCACGCAGAACTTAAGCTATGATAAAGTTAGTTAGATAAAGGCTTTTCATTATTACAGCTTACATTTTTTTACAGTGCAAGCAATATTCATTCGAATCAACTTTAATTTACGTGATAATGTTTCTGTGATATAGGTAACAATTACTTACTATAAAACTAAAATAACCAAAAAGATATCAACAAGACTCTTACGACTTGTGTCATTTCATAACTTCGTCTAAACATTGACATATCGTATTATTATGTTATCATTTACTCTATTTCAATCAATACGTAGAAGTTAGCAGATTATCGTTGTTGTGACATTCGATACACTATCAGTCGGCGGCACGACGCCATGAATTGACGCCCCGTGACGTCACACGATAACAGTTTGGTGATACGCAGTTTTCGTTTCATTCAATTCGATTGGCAAACAACAGCACAAAGGAAGGTGCGAATCACACACATCAGTCACTCGTTACTACGCAATAATTGGGTACAATGCGTAATTAATTCTGTAGTGTTTTCATTCCTCTTGCTCAGGAAAGTAGCGAATCGTAGATGACAAAAGGATTTGATTTTTTTATTCCTTTGCAACCGCAATGCAATGCTTTCTACGCATACTACCGGAATATTATCTTTTAGTTCCATTATCTATACTTATAATAAATCTGTAGAGAGCTTAATTCTGTACATGAAATATATTTCCAAAATAATTATCAGCGGATGATTAGTGATCGATATTGATGCCAAAAATGCAATCAATAAAATGTTTGTCTGTTTGTTTGTATGTTCGTTATAGAAACAATAACTACTCAACGGATTTTAACGAAACTCGGTACAATTATTCTCCTAGGCAGGTTATAGTATACTTTTCATCACGCTACGATCAATAGGAGCATGAGCAGAAAACGGGAGGAGTTACTCCATTTTTACAGCGATATTACTGTAAGATTAGAAAGGTCTAAGGGCTTACGAAGTCGCGGGCGTCCGCTAGTAAATAATAAAATGTTTATTTATTGTATAACAATCTGCTATTTCTAATTTTGAAGAAAAACTTTATTCTTTCCAGACTTGTTTCTAATCAGCATCACAATCTCTAACTCAAATTGATATACGCGGATTGATATACTTACTTGAGAATATTATGGAGAATACTCAGCCATGAAATTCTCCCCACTATATATTTCTTCGATGTTAATGAAACTTATATCTTACGTAACCGCGTGTAACGTAAATCAGATCCGTGATTAAGAATCAACGAGGATGTCACAACCACTCACAACGCCTTGAGCGAGAGCCGTGATAGCCCAGTGGATATGACCTCTGCCTCCGATCCCGGAGGACGTAGGTTCGGATCAGGTCCGGGGCATGCACCTCCAACTTTTCAGTTGTGTGCATTTTAAGAAATTAAATATCACGTGTCTCAAACGGTGAAGGACACCATTGTGAGGAAACCTGCATATTAGAGAATTTTCTTAATTCTCTGCGTGTGTGAAGTTTGCATTACCTCTCTCATTCTTAGAAGGAGACTCAAGCTCAGCAGTGAGCCAAATATGGGTTGATAATGATGAAGCGAGAAAATATCATTAAAAATTACGGTTAAAACGTCAATAGTTAAGTGAAACAGAAAACTGTTCGTATGAGGAAAACTTTTATAGCAAATATTTAATTACAAAATATATTCGGTTGGGTATTACATTTCCACCAAATTCTGCTGTTATCAAGAGTCACTATTTTTTTCCTCTTAATTTCGCATTTGGCGTGGAATAACAATTTTATAACACTAACAAAGGTCAAAAAATGTATTCATTTAATGTAAAAATTACCTACTCCTAAACATCACAAGTTTACCGTCAAAAGAATCAAGTTTTTAAAGTTCTTTATGCACTCTTGACTTGGGGAGTAGATTGGCTTGAATTCGTTACGAAAAGTGTAATCGCGCGAGGCGAACGGACGTTGAGAGGGAGAGTTAACGAAGTTTTACTTCAGACGTTTGGTCTGGCAAGAATAGGTAACAGACAAACACATAGACTTACTTTCTTATAATATCAATTATGATTTATAGTATAAATAAGTAACAATAACAAATTATATATTTTTGTTACTTTAAAGAACTTTGCAAATATAACTGAATGCAATTTAAGTAACACATTATAATTGGCTGCAGATTATGCGATATATTATAATTTATAATTAAATCAACACACACAAGGATACGTTTTCCTTTTATCATGAGAGCAAGACGTGTGTAATATGGTAATACTACGCAGAAGGCCTTCTCGGACAGCATGTGACGTGGACATGCGTCACGGAAAACGTTATATATCTGTAACAGTAAATTAAAACTAAAATAAATCTATTTGCATTGAAATATAGAAGTATCCATATTTGTTAAAAAATGTTTATTATGTAAAGAAGCTATTAATATAAAATTAACAATACTAACCTTCAGTGTGTTATGAATTGATGTAATACTTCTATGTCTTTAATAAGTTTAATGGTCAATAAAACAAATATATTAACATTGAAATATAGACGTGTCCATATTGGTTTGGAAATGTCGATTCTAACAAAGAAACTATAAATATGAAAATAAACTATAATGTGTAATAAACTCTAACACCCTTGTGGTTGGAAATAAGATTTATCTCATTAGAGGAATGTTTTGGCTTAGATTTTATAGTTTTAACTATATAAAACATAAAGCACTTTAGCTACGCTTTGAATTGAACGATAATAATAAACAAAGCCAATAAAAGAAGACTAGCTTCAAATTCCTGAATTCATTGTATGTTAGCATACTTCCTTTCTCAATGAACTACTCGTAGATAGCAAAAATTCCCTCTTACATTTTTTTATTTAGATACGAAAATGGGACTTTTCGATTTGATAAGCAATAAATTAAACATTGTTTCAATTCCTGAAGATGCTACAGTTTCACAGTGCGTGTATGTAGGTAGGTACAGGGCCGGCCCGTCCATACAGCGAACGGAGCGGTCGCTCCAGGCGCCAAATCCTAGAGGGCGCCTAAATGATAAAGAATAATAAAAGAAATTTCTTTTATTTCAATTGGTCACTGCAGAGTATGGTCGAGATCTTCGCATTCCATCATACTTACTTTGGACTCACAATTGGCACATATAAATTATTATTAGGAGCCTGGAGCAAACAGGAGAGGCGCCATAATCGAATCTCGCTCCATTCTTAAATTTATTTCGGGCCGGCGCTGGGTAGGTAAGTGACGAAGTTTTGTTGAGTTACGTTAGTGCTTAGATTTGTGTAGTTTTCGCGAAGAATAGCAAAATTGACTAACTGTTTACTCTTCAATAATATTCTGAACCTGCGGTCGAAAGCCAAGCCAATATTTGCTGATATTTGCTACTCCACATACTTCAGAGTATTTGTCAATCTCCAGACGATGCTGCATCAGTTCACGAGCCATTTCCTGCGGCACACAGCTCCCAGCCGCCGCCACCTCACGCCCGAGCTGCTGCTGCGGCTGGTGACGCCCGCCTGCGCGCTGTGGGCCGCGCGCGCTGAGGACTCGCCCTTCGCTGACCCCTACTGGGGGTTCTACTGGCCGGGGGGACAGGCCACTGCCAGGTGAGGAGCCAGCATCTTTGTCACTAAGAAATACACCATGCATTTATTACCTTATCTGATAATAATTATATAATTACTTTACTTTACAAATTGACATATCCTTTCACTCTCCATGTAAAACAGTATAGATTGTACTATACATAAATAAACGCAATTTGTTACAATCTCCAAGTCACCGGTAACAACTGTGACCTCTCTCGTCACACGGTCCCCGTCTCTCGTGTGTGTGACTCTGACGTCACAATGTTAACAAGAAACTGCAGAACTTGGTTTCCATGCGCGGAGTTTTTTCCCGCGGCCCGCCTTACACACACCTGTGTTCAACGTAAGTATTCGATTATCGTAATGCACTCGTACGCACTTGTCTATTAACTACAGAATCGGCACGGCAGTATATCAGCCAAGTTCAGGGCAGGGCGATGCATTAAAAATGTGAATCTGAATATTTAAATGTATCTTTTCGAATTATTATTGCCAGTGAGGTTGAAAATAGTACTTAAAATAAAGCTTTATTATACTATAAAAAAAGCTTATTGAAGAAGAACAAAATATGTTATAAATTAAAACTAATTAAGTACTTACCTTACTTAAAAATTAAAAACTGTATTTAAAAAAAAAGTAAATCTAAGTTGTAAGCAGAATGCTATAGGTAATCATTCAAATACGTTGTATATTGCTTTAAGAGTAGGTAACTATTGAGAGACCAGTCGTAAGAATGAATTCCTCAGTAATTTGTGATCTGTTAAAATTCAGAAAATAATTATTCTTAAATCTGACTTGAAGCTTTAGAGAAAAGCTTTATTACTTTAGTAGAAATATAATTTATTGTACTTATTTAATCTATCGTTAGTTATTCTGAGTTTATTACATTTTTATAATAAACACAGAATACCTATAACTTTTTGTTCGATTTTGCTGTCGCGATTTTCTCAAGGCGAACGACGTACCCTAATAAACTTTAAAAGCAAAATACAAAATATGATCATCATTTTTGTACACAAAACCTTCACATTAAAACTTGGCTGTATCGTATTACTAATCAGCAGGCCCAATAGTACAGGAAAACGCTTAGAAATCCCCGGCTCGCGCGCGGAATACATAATTTATAGTTACTCGTAGCGAGATTTTCCGAATGGCAACAGCGCGACAGGTTTCTGCCACTGGTATCGTTTTACTATGTTGTTATCAAATTAAACGTACAAACTTACCAATACGCAATGTTCTTATCAGTTGTCGCTGGGGATTTTGCTGTTTACATTTTTTATTTAAATCATTAATCACCGAACGCCCTTGTCCGCATAGTATTCAATTAAATAAAAAACTACGTAGGATTATTATTTACTAGCTGACGCCTCGCGGTTTCACCCGCGTGGTTCCCGTTTCCGTAGGAATATGGGGAAAATGTATAGCCTTCCTCGATAAATGGGCTATCTAACACTGAAAGAATTTTTCAAATCGTACGAGTAGTTCCTGAGATTAGCGCGTTCAATCAAACAAACCAACATACTCTTCAGCTTTATAATAGTAGTATAGATAAACAAACTACTTTATTTCATTGTAATAAATATAATGAAGTTAAATTAAAATCATAATTCAGTAAGATTTTCTTGGAAATCCTTGCAATTAGTCATAGATTAAATATTATATTTTTTATCAAAAGCTACCAGTAGATACAAAACGCATAGAGACAAATGAAAATTGGTTATAGTTATTTCAAAGTAATTTATTGATACTCATATGTAAAGAATATACACATGGTAAAATTCCATGTAATGGAAAATCAGTACAGTAGGTAAATAATAATTGACGTCTGTATTTAAATGAATATGTGGTGGTCACACACACATAGATTGTAAATGAAAATGCTACTTAAGCATTTTCGTAATTATGACGAAGTCGATACGGGCGGTTTGTCGCCAGTCGTTACCTAACCGTTGTAACTGATAGTCAATATAAGTGTTTTATCAGTAGAGCCTACTATTATTTATCACCCATAACCGCTACCCGGGACACGACATACCTTACTCAAACCCCAATATATAAGTATCCAAATAGTACTAAAGTGGTACAAAAGTGGTGACCCGACTCGGTTTTATTAGCGGTTATTTTGCACGGGTAGCAACACGTAACGACTCACACATTGGAATTTAAAATGGCTCAACCAGAGGTGTCAGTTTCCGGCGTGTCTGTATCGGCGAGAATTCCTGAATTTTGGACGGATTTGCCGCGACACTGGTTCATACAGGCGGAGGCAGTGCTACACCCGCAGAAGATGTCTGACGAGGCAAAATTTCAGTTTGTCATATCGAAATTAGGAAAAGACGTTATACAACAAGTGACAGACATATTAGTCAAACAGCCGGAAAATGGTAAATATGATACATTAAAAACAAGATTACTTGACATTTATGAGGAGTCAGAAAATAGAAAGGTACAAAAATTGATATCTGAAATGGAGCTTGGCGACCAGAAGCCATCGCAGTTGCTGAGGAAAATGCAAGAGCTGGCAAGTGGCAAAGTTACAGATGAAACCCTTACCATCCTTTGGCAAAACCATTTGCCGGGATGGGTGAGAGGAATACTCACGGCATCAGGTTTAAGCGATATTAACGCTTTGGCCAGAATGGCAGACAAGGTGACAGAAAATGCAATGCCTATACAGGGGGTGGCCGCAGTACGGAGTGCAAGGAGTGATTCTCCAGATGTCATAGCGGAGATCCACAAGCTAGGCGAACGACTAAGAAAAATTGAAAATTCCCAGCGTAGCGGTGGGAGAAGCCGATCACGGTCACACGGCGCGCCACGTACGCGCAACACTAGCGGTAGCAGGAAGAGGACACCGGCCGATCCAGACTGGCTTTGCTACTACCACTATAAGTTTAGAGCCCGAGCACACAAATGTGTTCAACCGTGTACGTGGAAGATATCGAACCAGCCTACTGGCAGTGCGGAAAACTAGCTTCGGTCCTGTCTGCGGCGGGAGGCTGTGACCCGTTGATAAATTACCGCTTGTGTATAACTGACGAAAACAGTAAATTACGGTTTTTAATAGATAGTGGTGCTAATGTGTCAGTGTTACCCCGGTGGGCAGTGCGCGAGAAAAATAGAGCGTGCGAGGACTATAGACTGTATGCCGCGAACGGTACACCTATTAAGACATTTGGGTTGCATAGTTTAGTATTAAATTTAAAGTTAAGGAGAGCATTTCGGTGGACATTTATAGTTGCTGACGTTAGACAGCCTATAATAGGAGCCGATTTTTTAACTAAGTATAAGTTAGTGGTAGATTTTAGTAAACGGAAACTAGTGGATCAGGTAACAAATTTTAATGTTATTGCTAGTATGTCACAGTGCATGGAAAGTTCAATAACTACAATTCATAATCAACACCCACATTATAGTTTGTTAGCTAAATATCCAGATTTAACTAAACCGGTATCTTTTAAGGAAGTTCCTAAGCATAGCGTTTGTCATCACATCGAGACGAACGGTCCGCCTGTTCAATGTCGAGCAAGACCGTTACCGCCAGACCGATACGCTAAGGCTAAAGAGGAATTTCGGTTAATGTGTGAAATGGGAATATGCAGACCCAGTAAAAGCGCGTGGGCAAGCCCTCTGCATATAGTGCTTAAAAAAAATGGGCAGATAAGGCCATGTGGTGACTATAGGCGCTTAAATGCTATTACTAAGCCCGATAGTTACCCTATACCCAGGTTACGCGATTTCACGTACTTACTCGCTGGTAAGAAAATTTTTTCACGGTTAGATATAAACAGAGCTTACAATTGCATACCAGTTAACGAGATGGACATTGAAAAGACGTCTGTGTCAACCCCTTTCGGGGCTTTCGAGTTCATCAGACTTCCTTTTGGCCTTCGAAATGCTGGCCAAAGTTTTCAGCGTTTTATGTGTCATAGCGTACTCCCAGACTTAGATTTTTTATTCGTGTATATAGATGATATAATAATTGCAAGTAACAGCGTCGACGAGCATAGAAAACATTTAGAGGAAGTATTTAGTCGCTTAGAGAAGTTCGGTATTACTCTGAATATATCAAAGTGTTGTTTCGAACAGACAAAATTGGAGTTTTTAGGCCATGAAGTAACAACGGAAGGGATTCGTCCACTCGACGAGAAGGTGAAAGCCATCATCGAGTTTCCGAGGCCAGCTACTGTGGACCAACTCCGGAGATTTTTAGGTATGTTAAATTTCTATAGATCACACATACCAGGTGCCGCTGAAAAGCAGTCTGAGTTGGATCGCTATTTAACGAATACAAAAAAAAAAGATAAGTCAAAAATCGCTTGGACTGATTCAGCAAACGCTCAGTTTGAGCAGTGTAAACAGAGCCTAAGTGACGCCGCGACGTTAACGTATCCTGCGATAGACAAACCTTTGGCGCTTATGACGGATGCTTCAGAGTCATGCATGGGTGCGGTTCTACAGCAAAGAGAAGGTAACGTATGGAAACCTATTGCTTATTTTTCTAAAAAGTTCTCGGAAGCACAAAGGAAATATAGTACCTATGATCGAGAGTTATTAGCCATTTATTCGGCGATAGCTCACTTTCGATATATGATAGAAGGTCGTAATTTTATTGTGTATACTGACCATAGACCTCTAATTTATGTTTTTTCAAAGATAGGTAGCGTGAAAGAGCTACCTAGGCGAGCTAGACAGATAATGTTCATTAGCGAATTCACTACGGACATACGCCACGTGAGCGGGTTAGATAACATAGTAGCTGACACTTTGTCCCGCGTGGAAGAAATTGTTTGTCCTACGGTCATTGATTTCACGGAACTCGCACGTGTACAAAATGATGACGAAGAGTTAAGCGAACTAAAGAAAAAAATACAATACAAAAACATCGTGATGCCAGGCACCGATAGTTGCGTTGTTTGCGAAACATCGACTAATAAGGCCCGACCATACTTACCGGAAAGTTTTAGATGTATCGCTTTCGATGCAATTCATAGTTTAAGTCACCCGGGTATTCGCGCTACCAACAAAATGGTTAGAGATAGATACTTTTGGGTAGGTATGAATAAAGATATCCGAAGATGGGCTAAGGCCTGTATCCCATGTCAACGATCTAAGATTCAAAAGCATACTGTATCCGATTTAGGTACTTTCGAGAAAGTAGATCGTTTTAGTCACTTAATGATTGACATAATAGGCCCTCTAAATACATCACCCGAGGGATATAGATACTGTTTGACTATGATAGATAGAGGTACGCGTTGGCCAGAAGCTGTCCCAATTAAAGAAATCACAGCTGAAGTAGTAGCCAAAGCTCTTTATGAGAACTATATAACGCGTTTCGGAGTATTTTTTAAGTGTACTTCCGATCAAGGTCGTTGTTTCGAGAGTAATCTTTTCAAGCAACTCATGAATCTTATGGGTATTGAAAAGATCCGCACTACCGCTTATCACCCGCAGAGTAATGGGATGATAGAACGGTGGCACAGATCTTTAAAAGCAGCACTTATGGCTAGACTGTCAACTAAAAGTTGGGTAGAAGAACTACCAACCGTCTTACTAGGTTTAAGAGCCGCTGTACGGGCAGACACTAATGTTAGTTGTGCTGAAATGGTATACGGCACAAGTATTAGGCTGCCAGGTGAATTTTATGATATAAGTAAGGATAATATTTTAGATAGCTCTAGTTATGTAAGCAAATTAAAAAGTATAATTAATGATTTAAAACCTGTTAAAAGGGTCAATAAAGACTCGAGAAAAATTTTTGTTCACCAGGATTTACACACTTGTGACAAAGTATTTATCAGGAACGACGCGGTGCGTAAGCCTCTCCAAGCGCCTTACGACGGTCCGTACCGAGTAATTAGCAGGACAGAGAAAGTTTTTAAGGTCCAATTACCCACACGTCAGGTTATAGTTTCTATAGATCGGTTGAAACCAGCTTATATTTTGGAGGAAAACGATAATCCCCAAAATACTATTTCGTCAAAAACTACGGAACCGATTTTAAAAAAGAAAGTCACAATGTGTACGGTCCCTTATAATACCAACGGTGTAAAATGCAAAACAACGAGCAGTGGTCGCGTCAGCCGCGTACCTGCACGTTATGCTTAGTTGCATTATTGTTAATTGTTTCGTCATGTTTATAATTTTAAGAAATTAGTTGTGCAATGTTAAAGCAAAAACCATATTCTGCTTAAAGTAATTGTATTTGAAGGTGTTCTACAAAAATGTTTACATAATATTACACTTATACAAAATTTACATTGTCATTTATATGTTTAAATTTTTTTTGTTGTTAGCTTTACAGAGTTCATTAGTTTAAGTGTAACAAGTGTATGCTCCTCGTGAAACGTTTTGTCAGCATTGTGCTTATAGTGTTAAGAATGAAACACCCCTATACTACCTATACATTGTTTTCTGTAAAAAAAAAAAAAAAAAGGGGGTGGAATGATGTGGTGGTCACACACACATAGATTGTAAATGAAAATGCTACTTAAGCATTTTCGTAATTATGACGAAGTCGATACGGGCGGTTTGTCGCCAGTCGTTACCTAACCGTTGTAACTGATAGTCAATATAAGTGTTTTATCAGTAGAGCCTACTATTATTTATCACCCATAACCGCTACCCGGGACACGACATACCTTACTCAAACCCCAATATATAAGTATCCAAATAGTACTAAAGTGGTACAAAAAATATTTACATGTACACGCTCCACTGATACAGAAGTTTCCTACTGTATGATTGTGTAACTATGAATTTGGTGGATTTACCAGTTATTATTTAGTGAACAACAACTAACCAAGTCAACTCACTCAGCAGTTAGTTCGACAGGCCAAGTTCCAAGTATTACATTCTTTTTTATTCTCTCATTATTCCTGCAATCTGTCGTGAGACATTCAGCTGGATTTTAAGTATTTATATTAAAGCGTAAGCGCATATAAGCGTAGGTGCAAAATCCAGTGATTTGCCAAAATATAACAATGTAGTGTCTATTTCATGAAATCTTGTGGTGTTCGTCTCTTGAGCCTTTTGAAAGTCGTACCAGGTTTCTTCATCATTAGGTTCCTTGCATGATTTGGATGTTTCCATAGGGACGGTTTTATGATAAACGTGTTTCGATGTATCCAAACGGATACGTAGACATTGAAACACGTACAACCTGTGTCGATTGTGTTGACATTCATCTCAAACACACAAAGGCGTCATTGTTACATCCATCAGCTCACTACTACATCCAAAATTAAACGGTCTTCCGGGAACAGAAGAACTATATCTACCTAATTCATCAAACTCGATCACAAAACTTTTGTAAACATAGATTTCGATCGATGTGTTGTCAAACTTGATTGAATGTTCATCATCATGGATTATAATCATCGATTGACTTTTTATTTTTATAAATAAAAGTATTAGACTATTAAAATAGCGTTACATGTAATGACGTAAAATGTAACACAATTGAAAGATGGAATAAACTTCTGTATGACTATCATAATGAGATCCATTTACCGCTGAAATAAGTACCTATCTCAAATAGTATTTCATTCATTGTTGAGAGTTATCACAATACTATGGGTATGAATTGATTCAAAGGGAAGTCAACTTTATGTCTTTCGATATAGGTACAAAATTCCATTGTAGTATTGGGAGTGAGTCATACTTTTCGCGGGCTTTTCAAGCCTATTCATAGTACAATCTTCGTTCTATGTTACCATTTTTTTTATTGTTATATAACAACCATTATAAAATTTAAAAAATGGCGACTGAATGGTGGAAAATGGTGGTATTTTGTTGTATGTTAATAATGTTTATCGATTTAGGACCCGTTTGGATCTCACAACTTATCACTATAAACATTAAGGTGGACAGTGAGAATTTGTTTCAGAGTCAAGTTTTTCTCCTGTGCTGCCAGCTAAACGGTTGTTATGGACTCGTCAAAAAATTACAGAACTAGTATATTTAATTTTATAAAATTAAACAGAAAACTATCATACTCGTAGCTATGCTAGGGATTAAATTGAAAGTTGCATAAGTCGGTCAAGCAAAACTCAATTATCTCAGTCGACGTGGCGACGTACTGCAGAAGCAGACACTGACTTGGCCGTTATTTTTTAATTTACATAACTTATTAACCAAATTAATAGCAGTAGAAAATGCTCAATAAGCTTTAATACGTGTTGGTGGAGCGGCGGCACACTAAGTTTCTCTTACAAGGTCTTTGCGTTTACAAAACAATTTTAATTATATGGAAAATCCGAACATTAAACCAACAACATTTAATATGAAATTTAATAGGAATTATTTGCGGCTACTGTGTATAGATAATTTAATTATATTTTAATTAATTCCGGAACCTTAATATTATGTTGGTAATGTGTTTTGTTTTCTTAATTTCCTTGTAATGATAACCACCTAATTGGCATTTAACGGTTAATTAAATTAGACAGGAATTCCCTAAACCATTAGATAAATTGTGCCTAACAAAGTATACTATTATTGTTATGCAAAATTTATATTTTAAAAGTTATTTTTGGTAAACTTCGTACAGAGTGTACAAGAACAGTACAGATTTTTTTTCGTCTTATACCATTTTTATATTAGAGCAAACCAAATAAATAAAATAATTTAAAATGATCAAGCCGCTCTCAAGCTCGACAGCAATTAATTATTTTTATATATGTATATATTGGAAAACCATATTTATGAACCATAGAAATAAACTTATTCCTCGACTATAGATGTGTGACTAAGTCAAGGGAAAGAAGAAAGGTGTGATTAAATATTCCAGGAAAAGCCTTAGAAAGGGATAGGTGATACATTTTGCGATATAGAAAGGGATAACAAAAAAATCACCGCCAAGAGAGACGGAACTACGAAAATTCGCTGTACAAGAAAGAGATGCACAGCAAAGAGCTGAGAGTCACGCTGGCAATGCTTCAGGAATGTATTGCGAATGAGTCACTCACATTGTTTCCTATTTTATTTTATCTTTCACTTTTTAACTTTTATCAGCTTACAGTTTTGGGAAATTCAAACTTCAAAACTTGCATAAATATATATTGGAAATTTCTTCAGCGGTTTTTCATCTTCAAGATAAAAATATCTAGAGTTATGATAAATACGATATTAGTTTTTTATTTTTGTCATTTAATACAATTTGTACTTAATATTATAAAGCTGCAGAGTTTGTTTGAAAGCGCTAATCTCAGGAACAACTGGTGCGAATTGAAAATCTATTTTTGTTATGTTGTACTAGATGGTCCGTTTGTTGAGGAAGGCCATAGGCTACACTACAAAGCCTCCGCCTTTTAGGAGATGTAGGTTAGACCCACCACACTGGTTTAATGCGGGTTGGCGGGTGGACTACCTCCTTTATAGTGACTTTTCGCTTAGTTTAATAGTTTTCCATGTACCCTCACGTGGTCTGATGGTATCTGCTTGGTTCGATAATTATTATTAAAAAAAATGTAGGTAGTAAAGCTTGAGTAAAGAATCATAATATTATAAACGCGAAAGTTTGTATGGATGTTTGTATGAATGTTTGTTTGGATATTTCTTACTCCTTTAACCTTTACCGGATTTGACTGAAATTTGGAATGGAAATAGATTAAGGTACCTACTCTAGATTAACACGTAGGCTAATTTTAGAATTTTCATAATCAATTAATACGTAGGCTAATTTTTATTCCGGAAAAAATCCGTGGATCCCGAGGGATTTGTGTAAAACTAAATTTCACGCGGACGAAGTCGCGGGCGTCCGCTAGTTCTTTATAAAAAGATAATCACCTTATCTCTAGTTAACACTTGCACTGCAGAGACATCACGTACACATTATCTTATTTGATTACTTGCTGTATTGACTTGCGGCACCGACTTCTTCGTGTCTTGCAGTGTTTAGTGATTTCAGTACCCACCCGTCTTTTTGCTCCGGGACATCCGGAAAATTAAGTTGTTGGACAATGACTAATTCACTTGTACTTATACAAAACAGGGCTGAGGTATTTATCTTGTTACCTTAGTTACGAATTGATCACATAAAACATGAATCACATGAAACAATGCACGACCCTGACCTCGGCCTTGACATCTCGACCTTACGGCCTTACGCCCTAGTCAGCTGGTTGTTCGGTGACTTGGTAAAGTGACCATCTGTGGGGCTTTTGCGGGACGGTCCCAAATTTAGCATATTCTTTGATTACAATCAATTATTCAATAAACTGAAGTAGAAGATTTTTGTTCACCTGACATTAAAGGTTGTACTTTGTGGAAATTCATTGCCTACTTGTATTGTAATAAGCTAGCCCCAAGCTAACGCATTTTAGGCCCTGCTCTCAAGGGCGCAACCTAGGACAGAGTACCTCATATGCTTGTAATTTCACCGGCGACTATACCTTTCAGACCTGGGGCCTTACAACAAGCTCCTAAACCCGTAATGATTCCATAATGTTTTGCAACATTTCGTACTCTGAGGGTGTGGCAGGCAGGCTTAAGAGTTTTGTCTTGAATAGCTATGTACCCATACCTACCTTAAAAACAATACAGGTACCTGGTATCCTGGAAAGAACTATGATGATTATGAAGTTATCGTGTGGACACCGTAATGTCAAGGACACGTATGGATCAGCAGAACGTGTAGTATTGATAACAAACACGTTCTTACCAAACGTTATCATCTAGCAGAAGCACGTGCTACGTTATCTGACAATTAATTGCATTCTGGTCTAAGCTGTACTGTACTAGAATAGTAAATTATGGTGTAGACAGGAATGAGTATATTTGGAATAAGTACTTAAACACGAACAATGTCTCTTCGACCAAATCTCGGTCAAATGATGGCCTCCGTGGCGCAGTTTTTTGAGCGGTGGATCTACAAGAGGTCCTGGGTTCGTTCTCCGGATTCAGATTTTCTGATTTGGTCCAGGTCTGCCTGATGGGAGACCTCAGCCGTGGCTAGTTACCATCCTACCGGCAAGCGATTTACGTTCCTGTACGATATCATGTAGAAACCGAAAGGGGTGTGAAATTTCATCCTACTCCTAACAAGTTAGCCCGCTTCTATCTTAAATTGCATCATCACTTACCATCATGTGAGATTATAGTCAAGCAAAAAGTTTTAAAGAATAAAAAAAATCAGAAGAAAACCCTATCCTAAGATAATGACGAGATTAGAGCAAAAAGAGGTTATTGTAGCTGAATTATCTAATGGGGTTTTTTCATTATTTTTATCCGAATACATTTCCATCACGAAGGTTATTTTATAAATTAACTATTTTTAAATGGGGTTTTTATAGAATTTTCATTACACGATATTTTCCGTATGAAGAGTAAACGTAATAAAAAATGGGAAAACGCTACAAAAAGCGAATGTCTATCACCGTAGCGTCTCTGAGCCACGTGTAATTATGCAGCAACAACAATAAACACGGAGCAAGTTCCACGTCGAGCCGACCACGCCGCGCGGCGCGTGCCGAGACGGCAGGTTTGTTGACGCGTACATCGTACATGACTCAACTTGGGTTTCTGTAAATCTGTAGGAACTAGTCCTCACTCGTATACACCTGCTTACTTATTTATTTTCAAGAATATTTGCCATATAAATAAATAAAAAGCCATTTATTTCTTACAAAAGTGTACCTACTTTTGTAAGAAATAAATGGCTTTTTATTAGTTTGTTTAAGGTAAGTTTAGTTTAGTTGTGTTAGTATCAAAAAAACTAGATGATTATTACTTATTTATTAGTTAGTGCTTTTAGTTTTATTAAAGTAGTTTCACTTAGGTACGTTAATATTATATTGCAACTATTCTGTAGGTTCCTCCAAAGTAAAGTAAAGGCCTCCACCAAATTGTACCAGTTTTCTCTGGATTCTGCAATTTGTATCCAGAATATTTTCCATCTTATCTTTTAAATATGATCAATTCACCTACACAATTAGTTTGAATCAGAAATATTGTCTTAAGGGTGGGCACGATAATAGTTCACTAGATATTAATTGACGGACCAATCAGATAGTCCACCTGACGGCAAGTGGAAAACCATTGTCTATAAACAGAGCAACTCGCAGGAAGTTTAAGGCAGACTTCCTATACAAATGCCTGCCTTGTCTATCAAATAATGACTAAGTAATAGGTTGTTATGTTAACAACAGTTATTCAAAAAGGAAAAACTGAGGCTGCGATTATATTCACAGAACAATTTATCTAAGTTTAATTTAAATTACTAACTAACATAATAATAAAATATTGCTGAGTTAACTATAATTGTTCCGATAGTTGTTTCAGTCAATGGTCCTATAGCGAAAAGCTTTGACCAACACCTTAAGAAGCTATTGATTAAAGGGTCGGATACAGAAGGCAGTGATTCTCGAGACGGCACGTTTTGTGAGGAGGTTCCTCACTCTGGAACTCTGACCACTTGCTTGGGTACTCAAATGTCCCGCAGCGGAAGGGTTTAATAGTGTTTTGTATTTTATATTTATGTTAACATTGTTAAAAATTTAAATAAAAGTAGTAATAAATAGATGAGAGATAAAATTATTCCTAAAGCTCCAACCGTCGCAGTGAGTCATCTCATCCCCGCAGAGGGAATCCCGTTTCTGCGAATCCCCCCGCCTCCGCACATTAGATTCATCCCACGCTATATCGGTTGCTGGAACTCCCGGCACCGGCATAAACTAAATTTACTGCTAAGTAAGTATATTTTTCTGCAGAAAGTTCGATTCTGGGAACAGAACGTTTGTACGAGTATAATCACACTAATATTCTAAAGGCAAAAGTTTGTATACACGTTTGGAATTAACATTATATTTTATTCGCCCGCATATTTCTCGTTCCCCTAGGAATACGGGGATAAAATATAGCCTATAGCACCCGGAAACAGTGTAGCTTCGCAACAGTAAAAGAATGTCTCAAATCGGTTTAGTAATTTCGGTGCTCAGTACAAACAAAATAAACATTCAAATCTCTTTAAAATATTAGTATAGATAAACCTTTGCGCACAATATGTTTAAAGCTGATTTATACGAACGTTATACAAGAAGTGGAATTCTGACATTATAACATACTGGCATGCATAAGGTTGTTAACTAGGGTAAGCTCTATACGTAAATAGTTTACAAAATGGGAAATTCCTTCTGCAATAGGTACTGGTAATTTAGCTCTTAATAGGTCCTCAGGGTAGGCAGTACATTATAGCATCTATGATGTGCACACCACTGCGTATGGTTAGTTAGGTCGAGTAACGCTAGCCACAAACGGTCAATTATTTTCACTTTTATGTAGCACCCACGACTATAATTGATCGTGTGTTGGTCACTTACTGGTACTGGTACAGCCGTTTACTTTTTAAAAACGTGAGAATTATTGACCGTCAATGGCGACCATTACTAACCTCCCTAAGTAAACGCCACGTCGACAGCGCCGCGTGGCGTTTGGCGCGTGGCGTTACACAGGTGGCAATGTTTACATGGTACATCCACCGCTCTGCACCCAATACCCACTGATGCAATCACTGTTCCGATGCGGAAATACCTTTATTGGTTATTTTATGCCATTGTCATGTAATCGGGGGCATAATATTATTATAGACAGCACGAGTATGTAAAACCCACGGTTTATCATCCATATGGTACTTTTTTAAATCTTAGCAATTAGCAAATAGTTTTTATGTCAGAATAGTGTTCAACATTTCATGAATAAAATTAACTTTGTGAGATAAAAGAAATAGACATTTACCTTTCATTTTAATAAATGAGAACCATTTATCTGTAACAGAAACACAAAATATTACCTAATCTATTGGCTGTTTTTGATGGTTTTTAGTGCATTTGCCTAAGAAAAAAAAACGCAGGTACTTGCTAGCTGTGAAAAAGTAAAAAATATTCCGCGCGTTTTCTTTTCGCCATAGCTGTATACTTTGTGTGTATTGTGTTACGAACGAAGTTGCCAAGCATTATGTACCTATTATATACCTAAAGTTTCCTGTGCTAAAAGATGGCAAGAAGTAGGCCTTTTTCGAAGAAGTGTGACTAAGTTTTCAACTACGATTCATGAATGTCCTGTATTCCAGGCATAGGAGTAGGAGCTACTTAAAGTGGTTTTCTTTTTAGATAGGAATATAGATCATGACTAGGTTTGAATATATTGATTTTTATGATACATTCGGGTAAATAAGGTCAATGTTAACTAATTTATACATAAAAAGAAAACATTGACTGGATATTTGCAAAATAAATAAGATTATAAAATTTCAAAATCTAATAAAAATATTTTATCGTAATTAGATGAAAATTCATACAGTTTTAGCTTCCATACATTAAATGTGACATTTTTTTAATAAATGAACTATAAACATAAACGCAGAAATAACAATGATTATTAATAATTTTGTTTAAACGCCCATACAAATCTAACGATCATTAATTGCCTACCTACGACGTCATAAGTTCGTACCATTTTGTATGGGGCGTTTTTCACGGATCCCCGGCAGCGCAAATCTGACCCTTTAAATCCCTGTAGCTCCGAAAGTAATGATCGTAGATACCTTGTTACTTTTACAAAATTGCTTTACTATTAGCGTACTCTTCTTCTTCTTCTTCTTCTTTATTCTGGGCCGTTTCCGCACTTAGCCATTTGATTGGCCGTTGTGCGTGGGTCCCTCCGGTGTAGGTTCCCGCTGGATTTATTCCATCCAGCCGAGCTCGCTCCAGAAGCTTAGCAGGCCGCCCAGGTCGCCGATAGCCTCATGGAGTGTCGCTGAGGAGCCAATGTAGGTTGCTCGTTGTTCCGTTACGCCTCTGCAACTGAGCATAACGTGTAGCGGTGTCTCGTCCTCCTCCATGCAGGCTCTGCACAGAGGACTGTCTGTCATACCTAGAATTGAAAGGTGTTTGTTTAGTGGGCAATGACCAGTTATGAGGCCAACTACTGTTCTCAACTTATCTCGTGGAAGGTTTATAAGTTTCTTTGTTAACCTTGGGTCGGGGCTTGGAAGTGCCTCCTTTGTATGTCTACATGTGGTTATACTGCCCCATAGTTCAGCGTGGGTTCTGATGGTTTGTTTGTGCAACCATGTTTTGTATTCACTGAATGGTATGGGTACTATTGGTTCGGGTCCTACTACCTTCAGTGTCGTGGCGCGACGCGCCAGTTCGTCAGCCGCTTCATTACCTAAAATTCCGCTGTGTCCCTTTATCCATCTTAGGATGACTGTGTTATTTGTTGCAAGTTTTGTTAGGGCCTTGTGACAGTCCAGCAGTAGTTTTGACGTGGTCGAATGTTTTGCCAGTGCTTTTAGTACTGCCTGACTATCGCTAAGTATATTAATGTTAAAATTTGTTACCTGTCTGTTGGTCACGGCAACAGCCGCAGTTGTGATGCCGACGCATTCTGCCTGGAAGACTGAGTTGTGCTTACCAAGCGCTTGTGCAATCCGTATATTGAGGTCTTGGCAGTAGACTCCTGCTCCAGTACCTGTGTCTGTCTTTGACCCATCCGTGTACACATCTAGGGTGTCAGGGTTTGTGTAGCAGTTACTAGCTTCTTCTGTATTGATTTTGTATGTTTTGTCCATCACGAATTGTTTTTGTGTTTTATCACATATCCATTCCATACATGGGTTTATTTGTATTCCCTCTTTTAAGATGTTGGTGTGGGCTGTGTTTGTGTGTTTCCACAGTCCGCATGTTTTTAGTCTGAGAGCTGTAAGCGTTGCTTCCTCTTTTATATGGAGATGTAATGGAGGAATTCCTAGTATTACCTCCATTGCAGCTGTCGGTGTTGTGCACATACTGCCCGTTATGGATAGCAGTGCTTGTCTTTGGAATTTTTGAAGTTCCTGTTGAGTTGTCGTTTGGATCACTTTTGGCCACCAGACTATAGATGCATATGTCATTGAGCTTCTTACAACTGTAAGGTATAGCCACTTCATTATGTGCGGTTTTAGTCCCCATGTTTTGCCTATCATGCGTTTGCACTGACATAGGATGATTGTAGATTTCTGAATTTTCGTTTCAATATGTTTTTTCCAGTTCAACTGTTGATCTAGTGTTACCCCTAAGTATTTTACCTCTGTGGTTAGGTTAGGTTAGGTTAGGTAGGTTAGGTTAGGTTAGGTTAGCGTACTCTTAATTTATATACAATTTAAAAAACTGTCATCATCCCTATTGGGATGACGTTACTGCCGTCAGTCCATCTAGTGGACGGAAAATTCGTAGAGCACCCGTACGCGACCCGCAGCAGTACGGCACATAGTCACGACGAGGTGTGCGCAACGTCCGCTAGATGTCGCTGCTCTGAGCGCGCGGCCGCGCACTGTTCTACGCACAACGACGTCCGCGGCAGCGCGCGCTTGCGGTATCGTTCACCGCCTTTTGGCTAAGATCAAAGTGTAGTATTGGGCACTAAGTTTCAGTTTCGGCCGTAAAAAATAGTTAGGTCGGACAGTGATTAGTAATTTGAGTATAGCTGCCCACCTAACAGTAGTCAACACCTAAACACTCACTGTTCAACACCTATAACTCACTGTCTCTGCTCTCATACCGCAAGCTCAGCTGTGCATGCTGTAGATAATTCCAGCATATCTTAAAATATTACAAATATTTAAACTTTAATTTATAGCTTATACAGTAATTGTACTTAATTAATTAATTACAGATACATTCTGGACAATGCGGCAATAATAAAAAATCGCAGCGTGTTGGACGTGGGATGCGGCTGCGGTGCGGGCGCTATAGCGGCTGCCATGAGCAACGCTAGAACAGTTGTAGCTAACGATATTGACCCTTGTAAGTACAAACTTGCTGTTTATGATTATTTCAGAACAGAATTTTTACCTAAAATGAATAAAAATTACGAAATTAAATTGAAGATACTTACTAGATACTTAGCGCCATCTAGCGACGGTTTTTGTAAATAGGAAAATTATTATTGTATCTATATTTATTAAAAGACAATTTAAAAGTTATTTACTAAAGTTTTTTCTGTTTTTAATTTATGCAATCATTGAATTAAATAAAAATAATTCGCAAAAATTGGAGATGCCGGGGATCGAACCCGGGGCCTTTCACATGCAAAGCGAACGCTCTACCACTGAGCTACATCCCCGATGTTGAACAAGTTCAAATACTACATTGGATTCCAGTTGCAGTAATGGCTACAAATATTAATGCAGAACTAAATAAAACAAAAGTTGAAACGAGTACCGAAGACTACATTGGAAAGAGCTGTGACGATTTTGATGTAATTCTAATAGGAGACATGTTTTATGACGAAGAGTTTGCGAGTATATTGTTTGCGTGGCTCAATCGATTGTCTGCTGACAACAAAATGGTGAGAAAAGACCTAACTTTTACATTTTATACTTTTTACCTTTACATTACTTGCGATCCAATGCATCTTATACTTACTTCAGTAGCTTGCGATCCAATGCACTTCCAGCGAAGAGGTGAGCCAAAGTGCATACTTAATGTTAAAAGTTTAAAAATTAATTAATTTCTTTAAAAAAAAACACTATATTGGTACCTACCATCGGCAAAGAGTCCGTACAGGCCGATTCGCGCCGGGTTACCTTTTATAAATGTATTAAAAACCAGAGTTTGTATCAAGCGTTTGTATCAAGCTTTTCTTTGGGACGGCTTACCTTCTTCAAAATTCCATCCTTCGCCACTGGTACCTACTTTTGCTTTTGTAACTCGATTTACACTGTCATCTTCTTTATCTTTTGTTATAGACAATATCTTGAACTTGTTAGGTCTACCTAATAAGTTACGCTAACGCATACTTGATTAACAGAAGGGAAATTAGGCTCCCGACACAGAAAACATAATATGTTGCTCCCTATAAGATTAGGTACGTGTGAGTTTTAAAGTAAATAGTAGTTTCTGTTCAAAAGCTGAGGAGTTGAGGGAAGTACTACCGCCATGAATTATTGTAGTTCCAGCCCAAACGACATGACTGCCGGTGCATTTACAGGCACATGAGGCTTAGCACCTACGCCTCAGGCTAATTGGAGACAAGGTGATACTCAGTGGCGTGAACTTCAAACATGCATTAAAGTACCTTTTGCATTGCAAATTGCCTAAGAGGTGTTTTTGTTAATGCTTATCAAGTGGAGACTTTCCCAGTTTGGTTAATTTTTCTCATACTCTGATCGACAACCTTATGCACGCCACTGGTTTGTAGCATGTGTTCATTGTTTGCCCTGTGAAATGTTGCTTCTAAATTTATGTAGGTGATAGTTTTCACCATAGCTGGGCACCGTTAATCAAATAGTTAACTTCGTTAATCGTTAAACCGCTACAAAAAAAGTTAGCTTCGTTAAACGTTAAAGCGTTACATTCCGGAAGAATTAACGCAAGTTAACATTAATCGTTAATCCGTTAATATTGCATTGGTAGTGGACTGGTTGCATTGCATTTTTATATCATTGTGTGAGATCCCCATTGGAAAAATGAGGGTGAGCACTGGGGAAAAGTGTCATAAATTGTTTTTAGTTGATGTTATCTATAATTTTAACATAGAAATCAACAAATTACTAATTTGTTGATTTCTTTGAAAAAAAAATCATAATTTCTTACTTGTCTAAACCTGTTAATCGCGTCACGCGGTAAATAGTATTCATTGGATTAACGATTAACGGGCTTCTGCATATTAACGGAAGTTAACGAGTCCGTTAACATTTTTAAAGTTAACTTAAAAGTTAATCCGTTAAGCAAAATTAACTTCGTTAATTAACGATTAACGGATTAACGAGTTAATGCCCAGCTATGGTTTTCACATATCATCGCTTGGTCTAACAACCATTACTTATTATAAGAATTAGTTTTAAATTATTTGATCGTTTCAGATACTCATAGGAGATCCAGGGCGGCACGGTCTGACGGAGGGCAGGAGAAGTCAGATGACTTTACTGGCTAGTTACGAGCTACCGCAGGAGACGCGCGACGAGAACAACGGCTTCACTCACACTACTGTTTGGCAGTTGAATAAATTATGACACTTGTATCGATATTTGTTACATTGGGACTGAAACGTGCCCTGTATCAGTAGTAGAGCTCTGTCACAGAGTTCACAGGGATGTACTACCACCAGACAGCGTGTGGTGTTTCGTTTGTTGGTTAAATTACATGAAGCAAAACACGTATTAAGTGGTGGATTTACAAGACAAAGGTCTGGGTTCGATCCTCGTCTGGGCCGATTGAGGTTTTCTTAATTGGTCCAGTTCTGGCTGATGGGAGGCTTCGGCTTCCAACCGGAGTCCTACCGACAAAATCGTACCTCCAAAATCCAAGCGATTTAGCGTTCCGGTACGATGTCGCGTAGAAGCCGTAAGGGTTGTGGATTTTCATTCTCCTAAGTTAGCCCGATTCAATCTTAGATCGCATCATCACTTCCCATGGTGGGGTTGTAGTCAAGGGCTAACTCGTAAAAAAGCGTATGCGTATTGCTTCTAGATTGCAGAGGGCCTAGTGGCAGTTTGATACTGAGACGATTGCGTTAACGTAAACGCAAATTTCTAAGGAATTGAAATGGTAACAGTATGAAAATATTGAAAAGGCCCACTAGGCACACATAACTTAAAACAACTTACAACTTACATAGAACAAAGCTGACGGTTCAGATGCAGAGCGGCGTATTCTGTCGTATTTTATACCTGCAAAGTGTTGCTGCCGCCGCTGGATGCTGGCGGCTCGAGACCGAGGGGTTTGAAGTCTATACAAGAGGCCTATGTCCAGCTGTGGACGTCCGCGTCGGGAATGAAAGTGTTGCTCTTGCTACAGACGACGGATTTTTAGTTAGCAGTTGAAGTTTAGAATAATGTAGGTAGGTACTAAGTACCTTTAGAAACAACTTTTTAAACATGTAGGTACTAAGTAGGTAGTTTTTTCATGTAAGTAAGGTAAAGTAGTTTTTAGTCTAGCATGGTTTTATTAATACTTAGTACCTATCTGCTATTATTTATTTCTGTAGGTAACTTTTTGAGCTACTTTTTAATGCTAATTAGGCACAGATTAAACAGAATCGGCTCCAAATATAAAAAATCATTTTCAAATAACTTTCAATATTATTCAAGAAAAATGCTGTCTTATGTTTTTGAATATTTTAAAAACTGATATCACAAAAACTAAAGAAATACTCGTAAAATGGACTTAGACTTAGTAAGACGTCACCACGCTGCTTGTAAATACTCATTCTGGATTTATTGTTTATCTGTGTAGGTAGGTAGATAGGTACATTTATAAGAAGTGACTCATTTTTCTATCTTTCCTATAATTTTGAATCAATTAATGAAAATAGAAATGTGTTACGTAAAAACTTTATTGGTACTTACTATTTTCGTAAACTTTATATAAAAATTATAAATTCTTATTCAAGGCACAAATTACATCGTTGTACAATAATTGGTTTTTCTTTTTCTATTCTAATGTCTTACGCTATTACTTTATAATATCATTAAACTAAGAAAATATCAAATCTATTTACAATAATAATTAATTTTATACATAGTAAAGATCCTTTTTAATTACTTACAATTTAAATATTATCTTTATTCGTATAATAAAACCAGGTAAGAATAAGTCGCAACTACAAGAAACTTAGCTAAGTTATTTATTAATAAAAATAATAGAGATGTCCTATATAAAGAATCAATGTCCTATAGAACAAATTAATAATAATTAAGGAATAATAGTGTCCTAGAAAATTCGAATATTTTGGTAGATAAAACTTTTTAAATAACCGTTGTGACATACAGCGCCATCTATCATTGAGGACTTAGAACAGGCGATAGTACAACAGCGCCATCTATTAATGAACACTTCAAACAGGATAGTAATTCAGCGCTATCAGTAGGCACGTAAACCAGCGCCATCTATTAGAATATGCTCAAACTACGTCGTCTACAGTTGGTAGTTGTGCATGGTGTTCGCATAGATGCCGTGCTTGGACCTGGCAGTCCTCCCCGAGTAGTGCGAGTAGGTGTCCATGTCGAGAGGCGCGTGCGGATGCATCAGCAGCACCGGCTGCAGAGCCAGAGACTTGCGAGATCCAGAGACCGAGGTCGCGTCTGTCACGTAGGCATTGTTCACTTCACCTGAAATAATACAGAAATCACTTGCTAGTAGACTTGAGAATAAATCTATGATAGCTAGGTACCTACACAAATTGTCTTAATTTAATTTGAAAATTATAAGATCTGACTTTAATTTTAAGATATGAACACAGAAGACGAAAAATTGCCGACACGTATTAGGAAGGAACTTATCATCTTTAGTCCAGTAAATAAGTTTACCTACTTTTAAGAATATACCTACCTACTTAAGTAGGTATCTAAGTTAATTTCATTGTGCATATTATTTCGCATAACAATCAGATACCCAGCTAATGTTATTCCCATGATACTTGGACAGGATGTAAATTGATCTTTTATGGCACATGATACTGAAGCCAACCTTGCAAACACTTTATTAGCATAAGCAGTTCTTATGTACAAGGAAATAAGAATCAAAATCAAATGAAATGTTACATTTAGACTAAATGCAAGTCGACTTAAAGTCGCCGTTCTTGACACTATTTGCTTGTGTACATTTTCTTGGAAGCTTCTTTCATCGAATAGGTAGGTAGTACCTACTTACTCGTATGGTAAACAACTAAATAAGTATATAGTAAGTACTTACTTACTTACTTACATTAGTAGTATAATACTTACTTAATTAATAAGTACCGACCTACTTAGTAGATAAATAGGATTTTTTTTTGTGGATTATTTAAGGCTCCTTCCCATCTATCAGAATTTTGTAAACTCAGCTGCATGATATTTTATTTCTAAGGAAAATAATAAAGGTAAGTTCTTTAACATCAACCTTAAAAACGGTTCTCGGTAGGTAAGTGGGAACCTACCTAAAGTTTTTAGTTTGTCAGCTTGTACACCATGACTCATCAATTAAAAATTTGCAATCATCAGTGTCTTTTTTTACTCCATAACGTATTATTTTATTAAATAACTAACCGAGGTGGTACCATATATTGCTTATTATAAATTTTTCGCACCTTGAGGCCTTATTTTTATGAAGGATCAACCTTCATAAAAATAAGGCCTCATCTTTTTGAGTTACTTTGAGAGTACGTAACGGAATTACAAGGTAAACGGTAGGTTCGTATGGTCGCGGTATCGCCACACATTCCTGTAAACTGTGTCACACACGGCTTAGTGTCATTCGCATGAGCGTGTGCAGCGTTCCACTACCATGGACTTGCTAAAGTGAGTATGCATGCAAAATATTAGTCCTAAGTCTATCTAGGATCTTGGGTACCGAAGGCGGGTACCTACTTACTCTTCAATGAAAATAACAGGTTTTCACAATGTCAATGGGGCAGGCCTACTACGAGTAAGTGTAGCGACACGCGTGGTTGTGTGTGTACATTAAGTAAATGCTTCAGTATACACTCTAAGTCATGAGCCTTCGTTTTAGCTTCGCCGTAGCCGTGCATAAACGAAGTTAAACATGAAGTATTGGTAGCGCGTGGCTAGGATGAAGTCACAGCGGTGTTCTGGTCATTACCTTTGTAGAGCGAAGGCGAGGGGTAGGCGGTGTCCGGCTGCAGGCGCACGTGGCGGGTGGCCAGGATGAAGGCCAGCGCCGCCAGCACGATGCCGTCGAGGCAGCCGATCACCGCCAGCAGGTATGCCCAGCGGACGTGGCAGCGGCCTGCACGCGATACACATCCATTAAGTTTCATTTTAATCCTCGTCATAATACGCTAGTATACGCTAGTATAGTATATATATAGTATAGTAATAATTAATAATTTTTATACTATAATACTTTTGCGAAAGCGATGACGCAGTCTGTAGTGTAACACGCTTTTCTAAATAGGTACTTATGTTATAGATGGTAGGGAAACAAGTTAGAAGAGCAATCCTTGCTCGCTGTGCCAATCACAAAGTAGGAAGCCAATACCTATGTTATACTGGTCGGCCGTGGGCCCGCAGGTCTCCTGGACCGCGGTCTCGCTCCAGCCGGCCGGGTACACCGCCGAGCCTGCCACCAGGCACGCCGCTGGAACAAAACAATGCAACCAATTACGTGGTGAACATTCATCTTATATTGATGTCTTCAGTGTTATTGAACTCATTGCTAAATGCTACTTTGGCATGTCGAGGCTAATGTTAGTGGTGGTGGATGTGGCTTGTATTTAAATACGTGATTTCGAAGAAGTTGTCTTGATTTCCGTGGATTGTTGCTGAGTAACAAAGTTAGAATTGCGAGAGAAGACCAACGGAAACTGAGGAGTCGCTAAACGTTTTCAATTTAAAAATCTATCGCTTTTAATATTAAGCGTATAGAAAAAAAGTTTGAGATTCACGCAGCTCGCAGGTAAAACGCAGAGTTACAAAACCACATTTTGCATTTTCCACATTTGCAATGAACATTTTATAACTGTCGCATATAATGACAGAGTTACATGCACTGTGACATTAAATATGACTACGTGTAGTAAATAAGAGATAAAAAAGTGAAACTCGCCAGCAAGCTGCGATTACGTGAGAAGGCAATGAGATGATATTTTACGGTGATTTCGATCGAAAGCGATACGCTGATCGCTCCGGCCACGCTCCACGGAACCCGCGGCGAAACCGATGCCAAGGGAAAGGGCTCCGATTACACGGAATGATTTTTTTTGTCTCTTTTAAAGATTTCTATAATACTTGTCAATCAATCTATTGCATTTATGTGCATTCATCGCGCGAATCAGAAATGAGGAGATCCGTAGAAGAACCATACCTACTCACTGACATATCTCAGTGTGTCGCGAAGTTGAAGTGACAATGGGCGGAACATATACTGGTAGTTCGAAGAGCCGATGGACGTTTCGAAGGTGCTGGAATAGCGACCCCAAATCGGAAAGCGCAGTGTTGGTCGACCTGCCAAAAGACCTGGTTGTGGACGAGATCAAAAGCCCAAAAGGATTACAGGGAGTCACTGGAAGATAAGCAAACAACGGGTGTTTGTTTGAAAAATTATATTAGGAAAACTGCTCTAAATTATTTTCCGTCCTGAAGGTTTAAGTTAACAAAGCTTTCGTCGTCGTCAATGTGTTTTAAGCACACGTAAACCTACTGAAGCATTCTGATATCTATCAGCATCTTTATTGAAGGTTGTATTGGTAAGTTATAAACAATAGGTGGCAAGTAACCTGTCCATTGATGTTACATGTTTGCGCTTGATCGCAGACTAATCACCACACGAGCATCCGCCAACATCGCAATCGTACAGGATGCAACAGAGTTGTTTTGTGGTTAAATAACATTATGGAAATTAAGTAGACTTTTTACATCTACCACGCTTCTTAAGCTTAAAGATTCCTGCAAAACTATTGTTGAACCCACTAACTGCAGGATCTTTTAAGGGAAATATTGTTTATTATCTAAGAAATAAAGTAAATATTCTATAAAAAGATTGCCGACAATCGCGAAATGAAGACTTTATCAATAGTAAAGTAGAACACCATTTTGTATAAAAATGTAGAGCTGATGCAGTTAAACCAAACTATGTACTTAAGCAAAGTTGCGCAAAGACAAACATGTACTGTGAGGATATTAAGTATAGCTATTAAACACAGCCTAAGAGAATTTGCATTTTTATGGCTAAATTTATGATATCAGGCATCCTATCATTTGTTGAGGAAATGATTCTCTTATCAATCATCTATGATTGGGCATCCTTGAGGCACACAATACAACGGCAGCTAACGAGTAAGGTGCGAACAATACAATGAAATTCTCATGAGATTTTGTTTCTTGTAACTGAAGGCTTTTTGTTTGATTGCATTATCGCTTGTTGATTTTAAATCTGCATCACGTTTCTTTACTCAGTGACTAAGTTGAATAGAAACAATGTAAAATAAAGAATTGCGGTAACAAAAAATATTACATAGGCTATGTAAGAAGTTGAGGCAACATAAGATGCTTTGTTCAGAAATCGAAATTAATATGTTTTTTGTTAATTAGTTTATACTTCCAATTGTCGCAATAAAGTCAAACAAAAAGTCGCAAAGTCATATACGAGTAAAATTTTTTAGTTTGTTACAAAGTTGCAATTGTTTTTAAATTAAATTAAATTATTTGCAATTTGTAGGTACATCCAGATCTTTGAGCAATGGGCTTTATACTGGTCTTTTGTTTGAAAGGTTCTTAACTTGGACCTGGATAGGATAGGATAGAAACAGATTAAATAAAAGTCGTTGGACGTTCTTCAAAATTTTAGTTTGTTGAACGACATTACCTTAAAAATGATAAAGCAATTTAAGAGGAAGGTTACGGCTGCATAAATAAACCACCGTTACTTTTTGATATTATTATTTATTACTGTAATGCCAAACGGACAGAACTAATGAGGCAAATTACAGAGCTAATCGTAAAAGAAAAGAATTGGCAAACATTTGAAAACAATGCATCAAGATGGTATCAATAATTAAAATTCTGCGTTAACGCTCTGTGCACTTCTGTGGGAAAACTAGTTTAATGAGAAATGTGCAACCATATTTAATCATTAGAAATAAAGATAGTTTATTGAAGCATCACTAAAGTTAGGTGTGATAAGAATGGTAGTTTGAATCTACCCTAAATTCAAAGTTAGACTTTCTTAAATTTTAGTTATATACTGTAGATTAGATACTGTATGTATCACTAATCTGCGGTAGAATGTAGAATATCATACAAGGTATACGACCGACAATGGAGTCACACGAAAAATATTGTGGCATTGCGTGAAATTCAAATAGATTACATGTGACCTGAAGTTTAGTTCAAGGCAAAATGTTGTTGCAATATGAGTATGTATAAGTGGGTTGAATTTCTGTTATTCAACTGGCCTATTACAGCAGTTGTAATTTCTGTAATTACATAAATTTATACAAGTGCATTCTTCATACATTTTGTAAGATATACGGCCTGTACCATCAATTACAGCCCTACGTGATTGTGAGTGAACAAATCGGTAATCAGATTAGTTCTTTGATTATTATTTGATCTTTAAATCGATTATATGTAGAAGAAAAAATATAGGTATTCTTCTACTTTCATTCGCAACATTATTATGCAAGCATAAAATCAAAATTATTCTAATCTGATTTTATTCTTAACTTGCGTAACGTTTAATTGCACAGTTAAGGTATTTAAAATCTCAAAAGCAATTAGATATTACGTTACTTAGTAGAAGAACATCTGAATCATGCCATTTCTCAATGACGGTACATTAATACTAATGATTCTTATTCGACAGAACGTTACTTTATAATACTTATTGCAATCTTTTTCCCAGTTGCATTGAAACTGGTAATGTATGTAGAATTATCGATACTGGTTTTAATTTTTCCGTGGTTTCGGTTGAAATAAATGTTTTTATTATTTAAATTTCAGTAACATTAGATTTTCAATTGGTTTAACTTTATACATAATTATTAGCTACGAGTGCTTTAACCAACTTAGTGCATCATTTACCATTGAGCGTAATTGCATTTACTTTATGGGTGAAACGTATTCAGGTCGTATTTTAACTGATTAACAGTATTGTACATACTTGTGTTAAAATCCCTCAACACACATTCTATACTCTTGTGAAATTCTTCTTTTAAAAAAAAGACAGTGCTTGAAAAATTTGTCTTGTGACTTAAAAATTGTTTAGGTACTTGTGGGATCTTCTTGGCAAAAACTGCTTTCCGTACAGCTAGTAGCCTTTACAAATAGTAAAACTTAATGTATCAAAGTGCTTGTAATCTAAGCCTATTCGAAATAAATGAATTTAGATTTGAATAATCCATAATACATAGTTATATTGTGTTTAAACATGTACATAATATATAAATGATACTGAATTTTCCAATAATGCCGTGACAATTACAGTTGTTAAAGTACCTAGTATTCTGCAAGAATGAGTGAAACATGAAATAGGCAATATGTGCAATTGTGCATAATATAAGCCACGAAACAGATAATAACACGTTGTCACGTATCGCATACATGTATCAATTTGCGCCAAATGTAGATAAACGGCGATCGTTAACAGGTTGCATAACATATGCAACTTGCGTGTTTGTAGGTTACAGAAGTCGACACTATGCTTAAGGATAAGTACGTTATCACAAAAAAAAAATAGTTTAAACTACTTATTTCGATATATTACAAAAACAGAGTATATTAAACTACTTCTTCTGAAATAGTATTTTTATATTGGAAAGACTGTTTAGCTCGGAATGTAGTGGCAAGGTGTTAAAATACAATTGATTGATTGCTCTGTAAAACTGAAGGAGCATCAAAAAATCCAATTAAATTATTATCTGTCGGTTATGCTCCTAATAAAGGGTTTGGAGTTAGACAGTCAGACGGACAAGTATATATAAGGGTTTATACCCTTATAAAGTATGGAAGAGAGTAAAAAATTGTAGCAAGATTATTTTGTTTGAAACATAAGTGTTACCATAGACCTATGTACCTACTCTTAAATCTATAGTAGCGTATTACTCACCAACGAAAGATTTGAAAGTAGGTACGATATGTTGTACAAAGGCGGAAAACTTCAATAAATGTGTTACATCCGGCAGGCATCTAGCACTTAGTGACTGGTAATGGCAAGTGTACGTAAGTAGGTGGATGTGGCTCATATCTTTCATTACACTGATTCAGCGTTACATAAGTAACGTTCTCTAATGCTCTTCTATCTGTTACATAGTTGTTGGATCGACCGTTTTTACGGCTTTTATATTAGCGATCTACGTTACTGTCGGTACGTTGAGTGTGGTTATTGAATAAATTGTTGTTACTTTGCCATCGGTTTGTGAGGTTCTTATATGTAATTATCATTTTCAGACTACTCTAACGTCCCACTGCGGAGCCATGCCTCTCTTCTTAATGGACGTAATCGCCTGGGGTGCTTTTCTTTGATCTATCATAATCTAAAAGATGCGACTTTTAAACAACAAACCCGGGCTAAACGTAGCTCTATCATCCTGATATTTCTTAGTACGTGCCTAACTAACATTTTTATAATTATGCCTCGTACTATTTGGCCCTATTATTATTCAAATGGATTTCTCATTAAGTCATTACAGACTGTAATCTTTCAAATCTCTATTGTTGAATAAGTCGACACAACCTGATGTATTGAGCCCTGTGTTCTACTTTTCTGAAGCTATTTTGTAATACTTGACGTTCCCGATAAATCTAAGTTTTATTTGCTTGCTGTGATCTCCTATAGAACTTATGTACAGTGTGAACGAGATATTTGAGTTATTTCGTGAGTGTCAAGAAACCCCCTGTAGCCTAAATTTGTGAAGCTGAAGATTTGCGCTAAAATCAGTGACTATTAGTTCAAATTAACCCCTTTGCATGGTAATTTAAGCCTTTAATAACCTCTAATATGTAAATGTATTCTGTCCCAAATAAATAAAAAAAAAACAAAATTGATAAATTCTTTCACAGTTAGAAAGTCTTTCAATTGAGGAAGGCTATAATAATATTGTAAAATTTTACACGAATAAAACCGCGGGGCAAAGATTGTATGTACTTCTATAACACGTCGATAAATTAAATAACACTCTTTAATGTAGGACGACATAATTATATTTTGTTAAAAGCCAAAAAGTTTAACAATGGAGGTAGATTTAACCTGCTGCGAACTCTTCCGGTGTAGGCATGTGAGCGCGAACTCTGGCGCACCTGTCCTTGTCTATATTGAGACTCTTGCGTTTACAAGCGATGTCCTTCTCTAGCTCACCTCGATACTTCATCAGTTCTGATCTAACACTTTCCGCTTCTCTCAACTTACTTTGAAGGGACTCAGATGATTCCTTTATAAATTTAGCTTCTGCCATCAAAGCATATTGCGCCTCATCCCGGCAATTCTCTACACTCGGTCTTTCGTAGTTACGATTGTGTAGTCTAGTCATCACGCATTTATTCCTTTCTTGTACATTCCGTAAGGATTCCTTAAGATAATCTATTAAATTTTCGATATCTGCTATCTTTTGTAAATTATCTTTTAAATTGTCCTCCAGCTTTTCACACATCTGTTCTGTTGCATCTATTGTTTCCGCAAGTGCGGAATTTGTTCTGTTAGCTTGATTTTTCATATCTTCACCTCCTTTAGTTATACTTGTCATCAAATCTGCACGGAGCTTTGCGGACATTTTCCTGACGTCTTCACAGTTTCTTATACTCTCTGCGCAGTAGTGTTTCCAGTATTCTAGTGTAGTGGCATTCTCTGGCCACCTGGTGACACCGGGATGGGCTAATATTAAATTAGAGTCTGGGGTTAAAGTATAATTTAGATTATCGATCTTTAGCGATATTTCCTTGTCACTCCAGTCGCGTTCAATGGCTGCTTTTGTAGATTTAATCATTTCGATTTGTAGTTCGGCCTTTATTAACGTATCATTAAAAATCTTTCTTATTTCTCCCACAATAGCTACTTCTTTAATTAGCTCCTGCTCAGCATCATCCCTGACTAAATCCGGCTCGTACCTGCCCGTGCGGAGTTCCAAGCATTCTCTAGATATTGCTTCGGGCAACATCAATATTTTACAAGCGCCTTTTAATCGCTGCCTATCTGCTTCTATAGCAGCGAGCTCTTCGGTAATTCCATTTAACGTTGATTGTACTTGCTTTTTCCAATATGACAACTCTTTAATCCTATCGTTCAACATTTCGTTAGAATGGTTTAATTTTTTATCCAAATTGGAAAAAGTGTTGGCAACATCTTTTTGCGTTTCAGCTTCTAGGGCTTTTGCTTTATCGGTCGCTCGTGGAGTGAGTGTAAACTGATTATTCTTCCGCCACTCACCAGTAGAATATCTGGTTATTGAATATTTGTCGACGACTGGCCTAACTCCGGTAATGCCAGCTTGTGGTGACCAATCTATGTGACCTGCTGCCCACGGCCCAACAGGACTCATCCAAAGAATATCTCCACTAGTACTTTCTGTAGGTTGGGGAAGATACTTAGGTGGAGCTCCAGGAGGGTACACCTTAGGTGATCGTGGCCTAACATTTCCAGGTACATACGGAGCAGAAAGAATATTCTCAGGCTTTACTGCAATCTTTGCAGTTTCCTGTTGTTTTGTTTCTTCTCCCTGCATATGCGTGGATGGACAGATATATGGGCATGAGTATCGATTATTATTCAGCGCCATTCTGCTCTTAATTTAAATTATGTGTACGTATACTAAAATAATCAACAAAATATAATATTACAAAAGTCAAAGCATGACTGGCACATTGACATTTAAATGCCAGTTTGAGTTTTTTTTATTTTCTTAGCTGCTAAACAAAGCAGCTTACATTGGTAATATTATATTGTGGATACGTGGATATTGTAATAAAATGGACAATATATCAATTTACTCTTTGATGGTAACTCATCTCTAGCCTGGTAGCCTGTATATACAAATAGTATTTTCAACGTACCTACGAGTACAGCCCCAGATAAAAAATGTTTACGAATTATAGTAGTATTTCGGTTACTCTACCATCATAATCCAAAATTCCAATTCCTTAGTTATTATACTAGTTTTAGATCCCATGACGGTAATGCCAGCACCATTACCACTGTTTCCCACTCACGTGGGACAGCTATTGTTTTTCTTGTTGCAAGCAATTTTTGCTGTAAAGAATCTAGTTATGATGCCCGTAATTCAACGGTTTATTACTGTTTACAAGCTCAATTAGACAGTAGATCCGTTATTTTCATAGGTCGCGTTAATTTTAGTACAAGCTACACCCGTACGTACCCACTGCGGTGGCTTATACGTACCGAGCACATGTTTTTTTTTTAATAAAAGCTGCAACAAGCCTGCACCTGAATTCAGATGAAGAAGCTTAAAAAGAGCACTTGCTAGAAAAATATCTGGCTACTAACAAAACGCAATTTCTTGCGACCGTCAATCTTAAACTTTAAATTTTAAACTAAAATACAATATGACTATTGGTGGCAGATAAGCATGATAGGTATGCTGTGTGCATCCACTAGTCTTTTGTAAGTCTTTATCAAACCATATTCGGCTCACTGCTGAGCTCGAGTCTATTTTCAAAATGAGAGGGGTTAAGCCAATAGTCCACCACGCTGGCCCAATACGGATTGGAAGACTTCACACACACAGAGAATTAAGAAAATTCTCTGGTATGTAGGTTTTCTCACGATGTTATCTTTCACCGATTGATACGTGATATTTAATTTGTTTAAAATGCACGCACCTGAAAAGTTGGAGGCGCATACCCCGGAACGGATTCGAACCCACACCCTCCGGAATCGGAGGCAGAGATCTAATTAATCGAAATGACCGTGTTACGAATGTACATCAATAATTCAACGGGTGGGGATCGAACCCATGACCGCTCAATTCGTCGTACGGCCATGGAGCTATTAAGTTACTTCGATCAAATACCATCCTAATATTTGTCAATGTTGCACAATCGGCATGGCGTGTTGAAGACAATAAACAGTGAAAGGTGTTGACTATTGTTATTCTGCTTATAACATCGAAATTGACAGCTTTTATACGGAAATAGAAAATGTTTGCAAATAAATTAACAATTAGCATAATATATATTTTTTATCAAACAATAATAACTATTTCTCACCAAGAAGCCAAATGATCACAATTACAAAATTCATTTCATATTATTTACTATTTTGAGAAATAACATAGAAAATTAAATTAGATTCCTCACAGAAACTGTATTCTTTTCCCGACCAAAATATAAATAACATAATTGTTACGCGAAAGCGAAGTGTATTTCACATTATTATGTTTTTGTAAGTATGAGATGAATGAAGTCAGTTAAAAAATATAGTTAATCAGTTTAATGTCCTGCCAATTCTGAAGCAGACGGATAGTGGGATCGCACCATACCACATCTATCGCGATCTATGTTTAAAGTTTTCCTCTTGGATGCTATGTCTCTTTCCAAAATAATTCTCTTTGCTAGCAAATCGTTCCTTACTCTCTCTGCATTTTTTAATTGACCCAGTAAAGAAGTAACAGTCTCGTGTATCTTCTTCACTTCGTCTAACAAACCGAGGTGAGGTTGATCTCTTACCGCTTCTCCGTGAGGTCTCCAGTTGTTCCTGTTATCTAGTCTGGTTTGGGCCAGTTTCATTGCAGCGTCCATTTTTTTTATAGAATCCTGCAAATCAGCAATCAATAATTCTATATCGGCTATTCTTTGCAAAGTAATCTTCAACGTCTCTTCCAGTTTCGTGCACAGCTCTTGAGTTATAGCGACAGTTTCCGCCAACGCCATGTCGGTTCTGTCCGCCTGGTTACGCAGCTTTCTACCTCCGTTCACTAGGATAGCGTTAAGACTGCCGCGCAAATCAGCAGATTTTTGTCGTGCAGCCTCACAATTTTGCACATTTTCTCTGCAAAAATACTCCCAATATTCCAAAGGAGCTGAATATTGACTGAATCGTGTTGAACCTGGTTTAAACATAATCGTATTTGATTTAGTATTAAGACTCAAGTTCGTAGACTCAGTATTATACGCCAATGTCTTATCACACCAGTCATATTCTATTTTGTGTTTAGCTGACTTGTTTATAGCCAACTGTTCTTCAATTTGGGTTAGAGTATTCTTTAGTGTCGCCCTAACTTCATTCACTAAGTTCATTTCTTTTATGAGTTCTTGCTCAGCTAAGTCAGCTACTAGATCAGATATTCAAATCTATTAGAACGAAGGTCAAGACATTCCTTAGATATCGATTCCGGTAACATTAATACTCGGGAAGCACCTTTTAAACGCTGTCTTTCAATTTCGAGAAGCTCTACTTCTTCGGTGATGGCTTTGCAAGCTTTCTCGACTTCTACTTTCCATCGGAAAAGGTCTTTAGCTTTCTGTCTTAACCGTTTAAAATTCTCTCCTTGTTGTTTATCAATGTTCCCAAAAGTTTGCATCATAGATGTCTTTGCATTATATTCTAGAATATTTGATTCATTAATAACTTCAGGGTCAAGAACATGTTGATTATGTTTTCTCCACTCATTCAGTGAATATCTACTTATACTGTATTTGTCGACAACAGGTCTGGTACCTGTCATCCCTCCGAGCGGAGTCCAATCCACTTTTCCGTCAGGACCAGGTTTTAAATTGGGAAGATATTCTTCACTCAAAGGCGGAGGACTAGATGTTTTGATTAACTCTTCAGTCCCAAATGCAGCAGGTATTTCAACAACTGGTCTCACTGCTGCTTGTTCAGCAGCTTTTATTTCTTCTTGTGTTTTTTCCGGAGACTTTGCAGCTTTTTTAAATGCTCCAATATCTGTACAAACTTTTGGACATTTATCATCTTCAGGGAAAGAAGACATCGTATTTATGAGTTATTTCAGTCGATATGAAAAGAATATATATTGTAAATGTATGAATTCGAGAAAAAAATTACAAAAATAACTCCTAATTATCACGAAATGTCACACAACTTTGAAACGACAAGTCAAAACAAATGTTTTTTTTCAAGGATAAAACAGTCCGTCCAAGTTATATTATTAGAACCTTTCTTCAAAAATCCACATCGGATGTTTAGTAGTAGTCATAGTACCGAATCGTAAATCTATGGTAGTAGTAGTTTACATAATATTACATGAATGTGCCAAGAATGCACAAAGAGGTCGAATACAGCACTTCTAACTTCTAAGCCGGTTCAAAAGTAAATATATTGTATAGAACTGTGCACAATCCTAGCAAGTGAGCCAGGTGACGCGTACTTAATAGAGGACGTTCTCCCACTTAAACTTCATCAATTTAGGCCATCTACTTGTTTCATCAACCAGTAGGTAGTTTGTTACGAGCGGCTGCATCTGAAGTTAAACGACCATCTTCAAAACTGATGTTTAATTATAAAATCTATTATGAATATGCATAATATTATTATTTTCACTTTCAACAACTTTAAAAAAGTATTGTAATTGAACGTTATCAGGGTAGCACTTATCACTTTCATTGATATTCTCATTTCCAACGGTGGACAGTGAAAACTTGCAATTTAGAATATCCCGCAGTTTCTAAAGTCTACTATTTTCTAAGTTGCAACAATTTCACAATATCTGTCGCTCGCTGACCACTTTCTAAGTGATTTTGATGTGGGCTACACTAGAACTTGATTTCTCGCGCAAAAACCTAAACATTTTAATGTGTCTCAACTCGCGTTTGTACGCTTAGATCTTTTAAACTACATAACGCGGATTTCAATGCGGTTCAACAAATAGACTTATTCAAAAAGATTTCTACATGTATAGTTTAATATTTATCATCATTCAGGGTTTCCACGCGAACGAGATCGCGGGAATTTATAACGGGCGAGTGGGAATCTTCTAATCATGAAGAACAATATTAAAGGTAAAAAACAGTTAAGCAAAGCTCCCCTCAACATCTTCAAATTACTATGTCGTTTGCTGGCTAACATAATATACAGAAATAGTTTAAACAATCTGTTATTAGCGCGTTTAAAAAAACAAATAAACTCTATTGCCATTTGCAGTTAAAATTACTGTGATTTCTATTATTCGCTAGAAAAACATTTAATTAAATAAAAATTTATGTCTAGTAGTTATAAATTATGGCTTGATAGCTCGATGTGAAAACGAAAGCACAAACTATAGAAAGAGTTACGTAACAGCAAAGCTGATGAATTTGTATTTAATGCTATAGCTGGGAAAGGGATATGCTGCAACATCGATTTGGCAAACCTTAACAATGGTATGATTGTGGTTCCTCGCGGTATATCTTTTGTTAAAATATAATATAAATTACACATAATATATAACATCATTTAGATTATCTGCGTTGTTGGTTTGATTGTTTAACTTGGGTTCTAGAAAATTTGACTCAAGTCTGGGTCCGGACCACCTATGGTGGGTGATTACTAACCTAAATATCAAGAAGCCATACATTATAGCAATTATAACCGATAAAAGGTCGATAAAATCAGGTTAATATCTAGGCTTGTTCAGCTATACACATAGTAATACATCTTGAAGCATTTGACTAGCTAATCTGCATAATTTAGAAATTATAAACGGATCCAAACCAGTAGTAATGATAATAACAATTAAAATCCTCACAAAGTCCGCCGTGACCTCATTGCTCAGAGACCGCTAGGCGACCGGAAAAATGCGTAAGCGTCACAACCTACAAACCTCCGTGTGATAATCGAGTTAGGCGTACAGTGTGTTTTTGAGGAAAGTTGTAAAATAAACCAGAGTAAGGTAACGTTGTATTGGCGCTAATTCGTCTGTACACAAACCATGCAACCAAATTGATACATCTGAAGTAAGTAAGTAAGTAGTTCTTTACTTTTCAAAGGCTCTGGTAGTAATTTGTTTTCAATGCATTTCTATCTTAGCTTATTCTGCAATAGTTAGGGTATGAAGATATGTGGTCAAACAAACTTTTATCATCTACTGCCTTCAAATTATTTGCAACACAACTCCTTTCAAATTCCAAATTCATCAAAGTTAGTTCAGCAGTTTAGGCATGAACAAGTAAGATGTCCGTTGACAATACAACAGCACTAAAACAATTATACTTTCGCGCGTTAAAAGTACTTTCGAGGCAATATATTAAATGCCACGTTTCCGTGGATATCTGCAATCTTGGATTCTTATTGCATTATCTTAGCTACTTTAGCGAAAGACAATGCAACACTTAACAATCTGACAGGCCGTTATACTCCTACCATACCCTTCATCAACGGCAGCTTTGACTTATGACCCGGCTAATCGATTTCCCACGATCGTCAGATTTACAGTAACTAACTGTTGTTTCAATGTAACTGACAGTTAGCAGGTCGTTAAAAAGCATCACGATCAGGTCACAAGAAACAAAATAACGATGCAATACCTACGTAGGTAGGAATAATAATTGTTAATCTTCAACTTTGCATAGTCTGCACCTTGTAGGCAATGAATACGAATAAGACGAATAAATAAAATAACCGGTATTCTGTATACAATTTGATGTTTCATACTTAAGTAGCACGAGGTATTTATTGACGTCTTGGTGAGCGAGCGAGCGTAAAAACAATAAACATAGACAAAGTTCCTGCTACTTCAGCATTTTTAACAATTTACGTGACAAAGGAATGTTAGGTCGTCAAATGTTAGACGTATGCTTTGCTTTAAATTCTTATCGGGTAGGTAGTACTTTAGATTAAACATAGTCATAAGCATAATCCATTAACGTGACATTATGTGCGTTCTTAATTTCTTAATAACGAATTATAAACGTACAATTACGTGATGAGACGAATAATTAAAAAGCTATTCAAGGAATGTAAATTACGTGGTATTATAATACCGGTAGAATTAGTTGTTTTTCTGAGAATAGCGCACAGTTCAGTTGCAATGTTGTGCATTACACTTGGAATTCTTTCGCAAGATATAGTAAAGCACACCTGTCGATGATAAACAGGGTTGTTAGATTTAAATTAAGGTGTGTGTTTCAGAGAACATTGAGTTGCGCAAAATTATAACTAGTTTCATGGTAAATCAGCTAAGGTTTATTAAATAAGTAGGAAATCGTGGTTGCTAATTGGTCACAAATAAGTAAATGCTCTTTTAAAAGATGTTGCAAGCTTTTAGGATATTGAGTTATTTAACGCAGGTTGCGTTGTAAAGTGAAACCCTTCAAATACTTTGCAGAAACTTTTTTGAAAGGTTCGTAAGTCACCGTTTAAGTTTTGGATTTTTGCTAAATGATGAAGTAGGTACCCAACAGAAGTTCAAGAGAAAGAAACATTTTGTTATAAAAACTCCGTAGTTTGTAGTTCGATAACCCTATTTGCGCCGGATGCTTGGGGCAACACCTGTCTAGCGCGGACACAACTACCGGCTACTATATTGCCACATTTCTGCACATTCAGGACGAAGGAATTTTTGAATTAGAGCGTACTCTGACGAACTGTACCTACTGACCGTGAACTGTGATAAAAGACAAAGGTAAAATACCACATCGAATGTCGATATGTCCGTGATCGTAGTCGTTGTGAAATACAAATATGGTTAGTCAGAGATTCGATTAAAATGATGTAGATAGCATGATACTTCTTTAAAAAGGGTTTGCAGCTCAGCATTAACCGTTCATTGCAAAAAAAAGCAATGTCTAGCGCTGATTTTCAGCTGAGACCGGGGTGACGTCAGAGTAATACATGCACAAATAGGCAAAGCAAATTTCCGAATTAGGTTTTGTAGTTAAAAAAATTGAGAGCGTCGTTATGTTAATCTGACACTGTTGAATCATGAGTCAGTTATATGAAGAGATTTAACAAGATTACCGTAATTTTGGCCAAAGATGACAAGATGATTGCATTCAACATAAATCATAATGCATCAATCAATAGTAGCTACTTCGAGTTTTGATAAGAACAAAGTAGACCCAAATCGATATGTATCTAGGAAATATGAGAGAGTCTATATTTTGCATGAACTTTAAATGTTAGTACATACTTACCTGCCTACTATTGTAAAGTTCAAGTAAATAAACTTTGTTAACTATGTATAGCTATATAAATGTTATAGCCGACATAATTTTGTAACTAAGTACTTACCTAGGCATTTCTGTTGGCGATAAATTGGATCCTTCCATTTTAAGTAGCTAATTATCGGTGGATTATCTTTTATTGGTACTTTCGGAATTCCAGGTACGTAACCATCATTATATTATGTTCAAACTTTATAGCAAAATAAAAAGCAATGATCAAACAAGTTGTTTGGTCCTTAACTCTAGAATTAAGCTCTTTAGAAGCGTGATTAAATTCGCGTCAATAGGTCGAATGTTGCGCTAGCGAAATTCCTACTTTATGTTTGCGATTTAGTCACTTGCTTTTACGATATTTTGATTAGATTGTGTAGAGATGATAGAAAGAGATGTAAGAATGTGTTCCTTTGCCATGGAAATATAGAAAGTAATAAACCAAATGATTCAGTTTCCCCGTCAACGATAACAATTGAATCATTAGAAAAAACTTTTAAAAGATACGAGTATATTTACGAACGTGCATACGCGGATATTGAAGGAATATTTTTTTGGACAGCCTGTGTAGCGTCGCAGTAGCGGTACATCATCATCATCATCATCATATCAACCGATGGACGTCCACTGCAGGACATAGGCCTTTTGTAGGGACTTCCAAACATCACGATACTGAGCCGTCTGCATCCAGCGAATCCCTGCGACTCGCTTGATGCAGGCGGACATCAAGCGAGTCGCAGGGATTCGTTCGCTTGAGTAGCGGTACACTCACACAATAATTATGCTGGTTTTACTACACGCTAATGATTGTATTTTCTTTTTTTCTGTTTGTTTTTTTAGCTTTTAATGTTGTATAAGTAATTATAATAGCCAGTGCACAGTAAAACCAACTGTGGTTTGTGTTGTATTATGGATAAGCTAAATAAATAGTCGAGTCTCCGTATAATCCTCCCTTTTCCCTTTTCCTTTTACTGTGGTGATAGTTTAATCCTACCTATTTGACGTCTTTTCCTATCGCCAAAGTTACATAGTGTCTTGGTTTGAATTTATGCCTCGAGTAGAGTTATAAGGATCATAGGTCAAGGTTGAGGGAATTAAGTTTACAGTTATTTCATCAAACTAACATAATATGATAGAAGTAGATTGAATAGGCAAATAGGCTCGTAATGGGTGAGATTATCATCTATCGCTTATGCTTACGCAAATGCTAAATGGATCCCGACATTCTATGGAACCTCTTTTAACTTCAGATTTTACCAAGAAATTATGAAGGATAACCTTCAAGTCAAACTGTTTGTGGTTTCAATTCTAGCATGAACTTAGTTTAGCAGGCGATCATTTTGGAAAAGCAGTGCTTGCAAAAGTTATTAAATCGATTGTCTCGATACAGGATCGACAATGCAAATGCAAGGTCAGCCCCATGCTCCAACAAATATAACTTTCACTTTTGTGCACAGAAAATTGTTGCTTGACAAAAATATATAAACTAACACCTGTTGAACCGTTAACGACTTGAGCGTTGATTTAATTAATTGAAAACTGGTTGAAAATATTGATTAGATATTTGTCCTCAATTAAATGGAGTTTCATATTACGCTGAAGACCTTCTAGGCTTAGTCTAAACTCTAAAGCTGGTTATAAGGTAAAGAAATGGTAATGTTGAGATTTAATATCAGCGCATGTTATTATTTGGGCGTAGTTTTAATAAACTCACCAGAAAGAAGCTGTAACCATCCGCATATGTGGAACACTGTCGTCGACTGACAGAAGAAGAACAACAACATGGCACAAATGGTAAACAAGGCCAGCGCGACGGCAGCACCCACTAGCACCGTCGCCACTTTGAACACAAATCCGTTAATCGACATAAACTCGTCCAGTTTGCCCTTGCACTCCTCCAAGGCATCGTCGGCCTGGCAAACCTGCCACAGGCCGAACTTCCTGGGATACTCGGTCTCCAGATCCCCGATCCATTCCGGAGTAACGAAAGCCACAACGCTTATAATCGCGTAGCAAATCGTGAATATGGCCCAAAGCACACCAATCGCTTTCGAATTACGGACGTAGTTCGTAGCGTACAAATGTGACGAGTCCACGTATTCGATTTTAGAACCCATTTTGGTCAAGCGCACTCAAAGTTGTTTACTATTGGCACATTTTTATAAATAAAAATTGAATAGTAGGTTTTGTGGAACACTTTAAGCACCGATCTTTCAACGAACTATTATGGAACACGAGTAACACCACACTGAAAGTGACAAAGCGCTAGGCCGCACATCCTCTCGCTGCGCGCCATTCGACTGAGTTGGTTGTAAGTGAGCTAAGTGGGGATAAGCAACCAGTAAGCTCGTGATACTTAACCGTCAAGGAATGGTAAATAAAAGATTAACTTGAGATGCAACTGATTTTATTTGAATATTTAAAATAATAAAAAATAAAAATCGTTAACAACTTACTCTGACGTTTAGTGTGGTTGTTTTTCTTATAAATGATTTGAAATTATTGACCTTGTAACGCCATCTAACGTCGATAAACGCGGTAATCGATAAAAATATTTTAGAAAATATTAAAATAAATGTTATTTTGTTCTAAGTTTGCAAAATATAATATTGGTAATATTATAATTAGCAGATAATATACAAAATTAATAAAATTGTTTATTTTTTAAATATTTAAAATATTGTGTAAAATGCGTCCATAGAAACGTATATCACCAATACTGCCATGTTATATTGAATAAACTTTTTATCACCATGGTATTAAACGGTGGCTTTCCAATTTGGTGGTATAATAATAGCATTTGACAAGTTAACTGTCACCTATTGTCATTTTAACTGTGACAAATGAATGCATTTTTGCCTTGTGGTGAAATGTCAATGTCCATTGTCACTGTCAGTTCAGTCAAATGATAATGTTGTGATGTGTATAAATTGTATGCAGTTGCATTGATATCGTTAAATTTATTTAAATCTCATATTATACTTTACCTGTTTAAATTACCAAGTGTTATACCGAAACAATGTTAGAGTCTCGAAAATTGTTATCGTTAAAGGTGTAAATCCATTAAATATGTCGGTCAGGGATAAATGGGTACGCCGGTTTTCTATTGACGAAACAGCAAAACATAAAAATGGCTTCACTATCTACAAGATCACATCTGTTGTAAGTATTTAATACATTAAAAAACCACAATAAGATCTACTGATTTCTAATTGTGTACACATAACGTAGATTCCCATTCAGAATTAAAAGTGTATGTATCTAATCTACCTATGACTAAACATATGTCTTTTTAAAAGTACCTATCTAATAAACAACACTATATGGCAATAACACTGAAAATGAAGTTTCTTTAGACCATGTAAACAATATGTCCACCTTTCAAAATAAGGCTCTCGGGAAGCTGGGCGCCTACAGTATGCTGCCCTGTTTTGTGCCATAATAGTGTTGCAACATACTTTACTTGAAATTCATCTGCATCATTTTACCTATAAGTAGTTTATACTTATAGAGGAAATATTTAATTGTTTGTTTGTTTTCATAGAATACACTCTTTAAAAACTTTAAACACTGTGTGTGTTAAATCTATACTTTAATAATCTTAAAACAAGTGTATTTTTTATTCTGCACGTAAAGATTTTCTTGCTATCATGAAATAAATGGCCTAGTAATTAATGTAGTAACTTAACCTAAGTTGTTATTTTATTTAGGTCAAGAAAACTGTTATACTACTAAAATTGTGTTATCAAAGTTACTTACATGATAATTTATTTAATTCTTTCATCCATTAACAAGTTTGTAATTATAAATATTTAACTAGCTAGACATTGTCCTCATATAAACCCATTGACAAAAGAGAGTTTTTGTTTAAAAAGGAGAACATTGTTTTTTTGTGTAGGAGAACATTTTCTTAATTTTAAAAAGTTTCAACAAAGCCATTGAAAAAATTACACAAACTTTGTGAAAGTGAGAAGTGAGGCAGCGTGACATTTTGACTACTTTCACCACCATTAAATGGCAGTATGTTTTTTGCTTTAAGTGCAATAACAATTTTAGGTAGACAAGTAAGCAAAAGGTTAATATTTATACTGGTTTCACCAGTTTTAAATATTACAAAGTAGTATTAGTATTATGTAATATACTAAAACCAGAAAATAAACCAGGAAATATAAAACAAATATACATATTATAGTCTTTAGAATATTATGAGTTCTTGGTGAAATGTAATATACTACTATTAGCTGACCCTGCAAATTTGTGCCAAATAACTTTCTTTAATTTAATAATACCACATTGGTTTCACAGTCCTGCTGACTGTAAATTATGTGTATGTGTAACTGTAAATTGTGTGTAATTATGTCTAATTAATCATTTTGTAATGTCATGGCAACTTGCTAGTAGATAGTGCTGCTCAAGATTGTCACTAAAGCCTTATCACATGCACAGTTTACCAACAAACAATTAGAAGTGTAGGTAGAAAATGCATGTCATTTCATAACTTATTTATTTTAAATTATGTATTAAATGTAATTCAAAATACATTTAGTATATATTATATTTATTCTTGATATTTCCTTATATTTTATTTTTATAATAAGTTTAGCCTATTTAAGTATTATCTTCATTAATAAAATTTGATAGATCTTTTAGTATATTATCTAATTGTTGTAAGCTTATTAATCAAATTTATTTTCATTAATTTAAGAACAAGTTAATTATAATTTATTAAGTCTGAAATGACTAGCCTCAAATGGAGTATGGCCTAAGTATAGCCTAGTATATTCCATCACCTGAACCATCACTTAAGCAAGCTTAATTATATTTCTAGAGTCACAGTCCTAAATAGGAGTATTTCACACAATTCCTTTTGTCTGTGACACAGGTAACCTGTGACCTTTGTTAACCTAAAAATGTCATAGCATGGTGGACTACTGGCCTTAACCCTTTCATTCTGAGAGGAAACAGTAAGCCAAATATGGATTGTTAATGATGATGATGTAACAGTAGTTGCTTTGTTTTCCTCTTGTTTAATGACTTCAGGAACATTTTTGATTGCCTTTATTTTGTCTAGCTGTATATTAAGCAAGGTTACAGGCAAGCTCAAGTTTAAAAATAGTGGTATTGTTGCAGCTGTTCCCACTAGAGTCTCCGGAGGCAGTAACGGTGGTGTCGGTATGGAAGCGCTACAGCGACGTGCAGCGCCTGCACAAGGCCATGAGCTCGCTGCACGCCGGCCTGCACCTGCGCGGCGCCTTCCCCGCGCTGGCCAAGAGCAGCTACTTCAAGAGATTCCACCCGGAGGTAACTTGCACAATGCACATTGTTAGCTGTTCCCCCTGGAGTATCTGGAGGTGGCGACGATGTATTATGTGGAGGTACATATTGTACTTCGAAATTCAGTGCAGATAAACTAAAAAAGTGATATTCCTTTGTGCCAAAAACTTGCAAGGTGATAATACAATCTCTCATGATAACTTTTCATATACAATGGAATTTGTTGTTGCAGGTGATAGAAGAAAGGGCGAAAACTATAAAAGTGTTAATGGAGTTTGTGGCAGAGCACCGCCTGCTGTTCACTAGCACAGACTTTGTTAACTTCTTACAGGTCAGTACATTGTGACCATCTGGTGGATGCAAGGCAAGCTTTGTTCAGCTTTGGATGATGAGATTTCTCATAATTTTAAGAAAATCTTAATAATACTACAAATTTTAATGAATTTTATTTTTAAATTTTTTAAGGCCTTTGGATATATTTTTTCATATATAGCATGGTCTAGCAGTTGGCCTCTGAGGTCCTTGGGTCAGGATATGAAACATGGGAGTTATTCTTTCTATCAAGAAATTTTCAGTAGGTAATCCTAAGCATAGCATATGTGTAAATAATTTGTTATGATGACACAAAAGAGAGCTATTTTGGTTGACAATAATTATGTCTTAAGATGCATATGCTAGACCTACTGTAGGGAAGTTGCTGTGGTTATTTTTTCTCAGAATGTATGTTCAGCTTATAACACTCTTTATACAAGTGGAGTCATCTCAATGTCAGTCATTAGTCAATGATTCACCCTTATCCTGCTAATAGAGCAGCTTATAGCGTTTTAGGCAGAAAAGCTTGGCCCTCTGTCAAATTATTTAAATTCTCACATTGCAGACGGGCTACCCGGCGCCCGAGGCGGCGGGAGGCGTCATTAACGCCATCCGCTCGTCGCTGCAGCTGCCCATCGAGGACGCGCCGCCGCTGGAGTACCAGACGTCGGACGACGAGGCCAAGACGCCTAGCGGTAGGTGCTGCGCACATTACAAATGGGCTACAAGCGCCCGAGGCGGCGGGGGGCGTCAACAACGCCATCCGCTCGTCGCTGCAGCTGCCCATCGAAAACGCGCCGCCGCTGAAGTACCAGACGTCAGATATAACCCATATAGATGCAAAGTCCCCATAAATACAAATTCATTAAGACCTATCACAAGGTAGCTAGTGTAAACCGTTGAGGAGTTCCATTAACCGTCCTTCGTATTCATCACCAAATACCTAATGACAGTCACAACCCATCTAGGTGATAGGCCTCATCAATACAAATTGATCATACCTAATCACAACATAGCTACTGTGAACCGTTGATGAGTTCCATCCTTTGTCTTCATCACCAGACCCCTAATGGCAGTCACAACCCATCTACGTGGAAAATTCTCATTAATACAAATTGATCAAGCCCAAAAACAAGGATACTGCTGTAAACCGTTGAAGAGTTCCCTTGTCTGTGTTTCGGCTTCACCATCAGATTGACCTTCACCTTATTGTAGTCACTCTTACGATTTTTGAAAGTTCCCCTCGATTTCTCCAAGATCCCATCATCAGATCCTGACATGATGATAATGAAACCACTTCAGGAGATCAACAACTTTTCAAACAAAAAAAAATTCAAAGTAGTTCAGTCTTTGAGTAATTGAGTAGAGATTTAGTACTATTATATGTATTATTACTGCTGCCAAAAAGCATTGCTTTTATTCAGTTTTACTCGTAGGGTCTGTGATGGTAAATTCTTTAGTACCTTTTTTTATTCTTAACAAGTTAAGTCCTTGACTACAATCTCAGCTTATGGTAAGTGATGATGCAATCTAAGATGGAAGCAGGCAACTTATTAAGAGGAGGATGAAAATCCACACTCCTTTCGGTTTCTACACAACATCATACCGTAACGCTAAATCGCTTGGCGGTGTATCTTTGCTGGTAGGGTGGTCACGGCTGAAGTCTCCCACCAGCCAGACCTGGGCCAATTAAGAAAACCTCAATCGGTCCAGCCGGGGTTTCAACCCAGGACCTCCGTTTTGTAAATCCACCGCGCATACCACTGTGTCACGGAGGCTGTCAAACTGTCATGTATATATCGGAGCATTAACTATACACATACCACAGAGTGGCAAGGCACCTCCACTCCGTAAAACGTACCGCCTAGGCGCCATTTTAACGCAATACAATTGGACGAGAGTCACGTAATCAATCTTTCACAGTCTTATTTATTTAAACAGTAAATAATTAAATCCCAATTCCATGAAACCTGATTCTAATATTATCACAATAATTAACGTAGATTTTGCTAACTGTTCAAATAAGTCACTCGGCGACATATACATATAATCTACATAAATTCTTTGACTTTTCTAAACCTATGTTGAATTAGGTAGGTAGTTGAATAATTACACTAAACAATAGTCATGTCTTGCTACCTAGCTCAATAAACGTTATCTAAATAATAAATCGTATTATTTCAACAAAATACAAACCTTTCCCTATAGTGCAGAAAAATAACTGAAATATAGTTTTCATGTACCATCAGATGAGAACGTCATGTCTGTGTCATGTAGACAAATAAACTAAACATTATATTTTATTCAAATATAAAAATATAAAAAATACATAAAAATCCCATTGCAGTTCACCTACCGCAGTCTCCACAACGCACCACAGACAGCCAAGCAGACATAGACAACATAGACGTATCGCAGATACCAATATACGAGGCGGCGGACGTCGAAATCCGAGAGTCTCCCAAAACTACCGAGCCACTTAGCAACTCCAACAGCTTCGAATCCATAAATTCGCTTGAGAGCTTGGGGAGCGACCTCTTCGAGGAGTTGAATAAAGTGGCCATAGACAACAAAAAGTCGTTTGTGAAAAAGAATGTTCTACCAGATTTGATACTGTTCGACGCGCCCTCTACCTCGTCGTTTGAAGACTACCACACTATGCGCAATACGGACGCGGAAACTATGTCTTTGAACTCTTCTATCAACGATCCTTCGAGTTCCACCTACGATGACTCCCGCAGAAGCAGTTCCAGGGTCTCCTTGTACAGCAGGAGAAGTGTCCTGTCCGTGTCAAACGTGGAGAACAAGTCAAAGACGGAGGACAGCTACATCTTCGAGGCGGGCTACATGCTGAACCTGGCGGCGCGCTGCGAGGACATGGGGGACCACCAGAGAGCGTTCGAGTGCTATAAATCCGGGATTGAGAAGATGCTGATTGGAGTGCAGAGTGAGTTTGTCTGTGTTTTTATTTATACAAGATAGTTTTAAGGTGCCTAATTAAATAATAAGTTGTTATTTTGACTTACACAAAAAAAAATGTGTTACACAGAATTTTATTTCACGTCAAATGAGGTATTGTTACGAGTTCCTCGATTACGGGTGGTATAAAATTACATTATTTATGTTATTGTGAAGGGGAGGTATTTGTACGAAGTTGTTGCAACAGTGATGGTATAACAAAGGGGGTATTTAATGACTTGAGGTCAGTTGTTTGTTAGGCAACGTGGACACCGTCACGCCGCTAGTCTAGTTTGTGCAATAATGTTTTGTGTTGTAATTATTGATTATAAATTGTTTAGTGTGGGCATGGATGTCGAGCAGAGGAGGTGATTGTTGATGCATTCTAAATAAAGGGATCCCTTAAACCTACAACCAAGGTCACAAGTCCTAGGACCTGCTCGTGTTGTTTCTTCTACCACAAAAGATTGGTGCAATCACTGTCGCTGCTACCCGTCAAATCATAATACACAATTTTTGCTATGTCAGGTTTTTAACTAGGAATCTGAATCTATAGATTTTTAATTAATAACGGTCATAAAGACATACTTTTGGTATACAGACATATTTTACACATTAGGCCAATTATTCTTTTGAGTCAGTTAAAATCACATGAAACTTTCAGGAGGTTAGCTCTAACATAAATGTATTAAATTCGAAAAGTTTGGTTGTTTATAGCTTGTCTACGGCAAGATGAAACGTCGCACGTGAATACACGGGAATATTATTTATTATTAACATACAGATTATTAGCAGACAGATACACAAACACATGTGAATTTGTTGACTTAAAATAATCTAGACACAGGCATCTTGGTTGACCCACTCGATAACAGGTTGCTGATAAGGTATCGGAACATTAATCTCAAACATGTAGTCAGTGCGACGTTACACATCGCGCTGGTCATGGATTTCGTACACATTTGTTCGTATCTGCAGGGAAACAATGAATTTGCTCGTGAGTACTTCACACTTACTGTGACTCATCCGTAGCGTAGTGATAGGTAAACAATACCAAATTGTATACCTTTTTAAATTAATAAGTAACTTATTAATGAATTCATTAGTGATTGTATTTTTTTCTGATTGTGTAAGTGTCGTAGGGTAATGGGACCTCAGTGCGTCATCGTGATTTTTGGGCGAGCGCAAAAGCATCGTCTGATAGGGCCTGAAGGCAGAAGCAGAATAGATGGGTGGAACGGCTCACTAAGGCCGTCTACTCTGAGACTAGAACCGTGGGTTAGAAGGCCGGTCTAGATGGTTGTTTGGGAAGAGTGTATCAGTCTTGACGCCTCCGTGCCCATGGATGGTACCCACGTTCGAATTACGTTAGAAATCTTCCAACCAACACAAACACAAGCTGCAGCTTGTGTTTGTGTTGCCTGGGACGCGTTGTCGTTCGTTATGTCATCGTCAGGGTTGTAAAGAACTTTTTTGAGCGTTTTTACTCTTTCTAATCAACGTTGGGAATCCGGGGTGTAGTTGCAAGTTAGTGATTGTAATGAATATGAATCAGTACAGTATGTAGCAGCACTTCCCATTTGCAGGCGACTCGGACCAGCAGCGGCGCGCGCTGGTGAAGCAGAAGACCAACAAGTACCTGGCGTACGCGGAGGCCATCTACAGGCAACACCTCAGCCGCCCCGACCACGCCGTGAGTGCAGCGATACACTGTCCTTATGCATACCACGGGTATGCATAAGGACAGGGTACATACCACGATAAAACGACGAGATTTTTATCGTCGATATTTCGACCCAGTTGCATGGATCGTGGTCACGACGGGACTGAAGTTGCGAGATGCGAAGTGAAGTCAGCTGTTAGGAGCAGAATCGATCTACCCTCTTTCTTGTTCTTTTTCTTTTTTCAACAACCTCACGTTTTTGGCTGTTTAGGCAAACCACACTCACGACATCGCTTTTGTTATTATGCGTATCGCGGCGCCCTCTTGGTTTTGCACAATTCTACCACCACTGTCCTTACTTCTGTTCGTTCGTCACTTTAGCATAGCGACACGCAACTCCAACATTTTTTATCTTTATTATTAATATTGTAGATCACATAAGTATAACTAAGCCTATAATAGCATTTCGGTCGGCTTTTTAATTGGATTACTTCAGGTAACTGAGATTAATATTATTAGAAAACGACCCTTTCTTTAGTTTCTTCACCTGACAGTTGATGGAACAGTCTCGTCTATCTGTATCCACGAAGCCCCACGAGTGCCGTCTCTCTCCCGCAGCTGCTGCTGGAGCGGGACGACGGCGCGCCGGCGCGCGTGCACTGCTCGCTGCCGCTGTCGATGCTGCGTAAGCCGTACGAGGAGCTGGCGCTGTACCGCGTGCTGGCCGTGCTGGGCTCCAGCATGATGCTGGTGCTGCATAAGACCGACCACACTTGCTACGCCATGAAGGTACGTGACTTGTATGATCACCCATTCTAATTTGTAATGTATTGAATTAACGTTTGTGTGGAATATTATCATCAATCAGCATCATTATCAGACGTTTGACAGCTAAACAAAATTCTCTTGTATAGACTTCTCTAGAACACCATCGTCTCGAACCACCAGCATCCCTACTAAATAATCACTTCCACACAAATATTTTTTGCTATATCTTTTATTGTTGCAAATTGTTTGTTTATTTTGTATAGGTGTTTAAAGTGTTATTAGTAAATAGCGGACGTCCGTTACTTCGTACGTGTGAAATTCAGATTTTCAAAATTCCCTCAAGAAGCATACATTTTCCCGCGATAAAAAGGAGCTTATATGGTGCTCATATACTTCTCTGTCTTCCTGTGAAGGTCCATAAAAATCTAGCTGTTCCAAAGATTAGCCCAGGTAAACAGACAGACAGGAAAAATGTTTAAAGAAGCTTGTTTATGTTTTGGTATCGTGTAAATAACTGTGAGTACTTGAGTTAACACAGAATTATTTTGAAAAACAGACAGACACTTCAATTTTATTTATAAGCCTTAATTATATTGTTATAGGTAATCCAAAAAATACCTAACAACTTGACGGAATTTGACGACTACTTCCAACAAAGGATTGAGGAGACCCGACAACCGATACTGCCCACCGTTATACCTTACATGGTGCCCCTTCACGCGTACGTCGAGACCAACAACCTACTGTTCCTCATACTCGCCTACGCGCCGGGCGAGAGATTGTTCGATTACATCAAGAACTACGCTAAATCGATACCTAACACTCCAGCGAGAGAGCTCAACTTGGAGAACGTGTTCGCTGAACCCAAGAAAAATAAAATCGATATCCGTAACGATAACGATTCAATCGATGTTATCGACGCTAACGTTAATATTGCGACGAGAGTTACCAGATCGGACAGTCGCCATAAACTCGATCTCACTGATGCCAATGTTAATGCTGTCCTGAATAATATCGAATCAGTTCCACAATCAGATAGTACTGGAATTGATGTTTTAAGCGATATAAATAAGAATGTAGGTAAGACTGATAGTTTAGATAATATGGAAGTGTCGGAGTTGGTGATGAATTCGCAAAAGTTGTTGTTAAACGTTGATAAAGCGCTGACTGATGTGCCCAAGATATGCAAGATGGAAGAGGAAGCTGACGTCGCGGCGGCGGTCGAGGAACAAGAAGCGGCGATGATCAGAGAGACGGATAGAAGAGATGACAGGGTTGAAACTATGAGTCTTGCGAGAGTAAGTAATTTTTTTACCTAGATTACCTCAAAAGAAACCGTTCTAGGATCGTCAATTTAGCAAATAAAGTAAGTATACAGAAATTGTTCACCGCGCAATTATCTTTTAACTTTCATAATTATTATGAGTGAAATCGATTCCTTAACGTTTATGTAAATTTTTCATCCCTGGGTAATATTATATTAAGTAAGCATGGGTATTGATGATTTCAACATATTTTGTTTGAAGCCTGGGAAAAGTTGGAAACGTGTCAGTAGTCATATTTTTATGATTTATCTAAGGTGTTTGCTTGTGTGCAACATGAAACAATGATCAAAAACTGCATTGTTTCGGAGTTAAGGATCAAGCTGTAAACTTACTGAGTGTTTATTTAGTAAAGATAAATTTTAAAGTACATAAATGCTGACGGAGAACAGTACTGTATCAGTTCTAAAATCGGTGTATTTCAAGGAGATTTTTTGGCCACTACTGTTTGATATTTACATTTAATGACCCATCATTCAATGGTAATATGCCGTATGTCACTTCACGTTGGCGAGTCGTTGAGCTGTATCAGTGACTTGGTTACATGAGTAGGTTGAAGTGGTTACTGCCCTTCGGCAGGTGTGGCCAGCGAGCGGGCGGCGCGACGTGCTGCCGCCGTCGGGCGTGTGCCTGTGGGGCGCGCAGATCCTCACCGCTCTCGAGAGCCTGCACAACGCCGGCGTCATCTGCAGGTCACTATACATATGAGTAGGTCGCAGTGGCCACTGCCCTTCGGCAGGTGTGGCCAGCGAGCGGGCGGCGCGACGTGCTGCCGCCGTCGGGCGTGTGCCTGTGGGGCGCGCAGATCCTCACCGCTCTCGAGAGCCTGCACAACGCCGGCGTCATCTGCAGGTCACTATACATATGAGTAGGTCGCAGTGGCCACTGCCCTTCGGCAGGTGTGGCCAGCGAGCGGGCGGCGCGACGTGCTGCCGCCGTCGGGCGTGTGCCTGTGGGGCGCGCAGATCCTCACCGCTCTCGAGAGCCTGCACAACGCCGGCGTCATCTGCAGGTCACTATACATATGAGTAGGTCGCAGTGGCCACTGCCCTTCGGCAGGTGTGGCCAGCGAGCGGGCGGCGCGACGTGCTGCCGCCGTCGGGCGTGTGCCTGTGGGGCGCGCAGATCCTCACCGTTCTCGAGAGCCTGCACAACGCCGGCGTCATCTGCAGGTCACTATACATATGAGTAGGTCGCAGTGGCCACTGCCCTTCGGCAGGTGTGGCCAGCGAGCGGGCGGCGCGACGTGCTGCCGCCGTCGGGCGTGTGCCTGTGGGGCGCGCAGATCCTCACCGCTCTCGAGAGCCTGCACAACGCCGGCGTCATCTGCAGGTCACTATACATATGAGTAGGTCGCAGTGGCCACTGCCCTTCGGCAGGTGTGGCCAGCGAGCGGGCGGCGCGACGTGCTGCCGCCGTCGGGCGTGTGCCTGTGGGGCGCGCAGATCCTCACCGCTCTCGAGAGCCTGCACAACGCCGGCGTCATCTGCAGGTCACTATACATATGAGTAGGTCGCAGTGGCCACTGCCCTTCGGCAGGTGTGGCCAGCGAGCGGGCGGCGCGACGTGCTGCCGCCGTCGGGCGTGTGCCTGTGGGGCGCGCAGATCCTCACCGCTCTCGAGAGCCTGCACAACGCCGGCGTCATCTGCAGGTCACTATACATATGAGTAGGTCGCAGTGGCCACTGCCCTTCGGCAGGTGTGGCCAGCGAGCGGGCGGAGCGACGTGGAACGTGCGTTTCGATTTCTGTCTCCTTCATCCATTTTACTCTCTGGTTAAAGCGTTTCTTACTGTACAAGTCCATACTGCGTCATCCATTCCATCAAATATCAATCGATAACTACCACTTATCATAAGTGTAGTGCAACACGAAGCTATGACGTAGTTTGCATAGGCAGCTGTATAGGTTGTTGATTTGATGCCAAAGTTGACATTCTCATAATAATCCAATTTCTAGCAGATAAAGAAACAGTTGCATAATAGGGGTTTCTAAAAATGATAAAATACTCGTTTCTCCAACTTCAGGGACCTGAACCCGTCGAACATCCTGCTGGGCGAGCGCGGGCAGGTGATCCTCACGTACTGCGTGGGCTACCCGACGCGCGACGTGTGGCGGGCGCGGTGCGCGCGGCCGGGGGCGGCGCATTCGCTCGCGGCGCCGGAGCTGCGCGCGCGGCCGCTGGACGCCGACGAGGCGCTGGAGCGCGCGGCCGACTTCTGGAGCTTCGGCGCCATCATGTACGAGCTCATCTGCGGATATGTGAGTGTCGCACGCTGCGGGTGCGCGGGGTGCGCGGCCGGGGGCGGCGCACTCGCTCGCGGACCATCAAATAAGAGACGTAATAGCCTAGTAGATATGACCTCTGCCTTTCGGAGGGCGTGCCCTACCCTACCTACCCTACCTAATCTACTTTTGAGTTATGTGCGTTTTAATAAATTAAATATCACTTGTCTCAAACGGTGAAGGAAAACCATCGTGAGAAAATCTGCATACACATTTTTCACACACATTCTCGAGTCAGTAAGACACGAAGCGTCGTCAGTAATTTTCAATATTATTATGTTTTTAAATAATTTAAAAACTGTTTACAAAAACGAAAGAAATTAGATGGATGGATGGTGTATTTTTTTTATTGGTAATTATTGATCAATAAATAGATTAATTTACGTAATTGTTGTTAAATCAAATTAAATTTTGAAATACAAATTATGACAAAAGTTTGTGTATGCAGATATCAAGGAGCCGCGTGACTTTTTTTTATGCGTTTCACCGACTTCACCACGCTGTTTGTAAAGACTCATTCTAGATCATCTTTATTGTGTGTGGCTAGCCCAGTGAATCAGTCGGTGCACGCCACTGCGTACACGTATGACGTCACAGGTACATACAATGTGTTGCAGCCGCTGTGGGAGGCGCACCCGCACGTGTGGAGCCACGCCGCCGTGTCGCTGCCCGACGGCATCGCGCTGGAGGCCGGCTCGCTGCTCACACAGGTGACCACCTACCGGCTGAGGGTTCATTTACACGAGCACCAACTGCAATCGACGGTAGCAGTTGCTGCTCGTGTAAATGAACACTAACATCTGGCTTAAGGCATGTATGTAACTAAAAAAGGTGCAGATACTTTTTTGAAGCCGTGATAGCCCAGTGGATATGACCTCTGCCTCCGATACTTGAGGGTGTGTGGGTTCGAATCCGGTCCGGGGCATGCACCTCCAACCTTTTCAGTTGTGTGCATTTTAAGTAGGTAATTAAATATCACGTGTTTCAAACGGTGAAGGGAAACATCGCGAGGAAACCTGCATACCAGAGAATTTTCTCAATTCTCTGCGTGTGTGAAGTCTGCCAATCCGCATTGGGCCAGCGTTGTGGACTATTGGCCTAACCCCTCTCATTCTGAGAGGAGACTCGAGCTCAGCAGTGAGTCGAATATGGGTTGATAATGATGATGACTTTTGAAATTTGTTAAATATAAAATGAGCATAATCAAAATAATATAAAGCGTGTAAAAAAGCCAAACATCACGCGGTGTTCCCAGGCGGTCACCCATCCAAGTACTGACCGCGCCCGATGTTGCTTAACTTCGGTGATCGGACGAGAACCGGTGTATTCAACATGGTATGGACGTTGGCGACAGAATGTGTGAAAAGATTGTTAAGTATAAGTTGTTAATAGCGCTGCTACAGATGTGGCATATTTAGGAACTAACTCGTGGAGCACCCGTACGCAACAATAGCACGACACGTAGCCACGACGCAGTGTGCGCGCCGTCCGCCAGATGTCGCCGCTCCGGGCGCGCGCTGCTCTACGTCGCGCTGGGGAGATGCGCGCCGGCCGCACGACGTCCGCGGCAGCGCGCGCTGGCGGTATCGCTTCTCGGCCTTTTGGCTAAGATCAAAGTGTAGTATCTGTTCTTTTCAGCTTAATATCTGAAAGTTCCCGCACAGCGGGACCAGTATATTAAACTGATTTTTGTAAACCGACGGGATGTTCGGGGCTCGCTCCACTCCCGTCACGGGTCGGCCCGGCATTGCAGTGCCGCCGGGATCGGCCCACAGAATTACCCTAAAACCTTACATATTGTAAGCTTTAAATAAAAGGAGTGTGTCAGCTCCGACGCACGAATGGAGTTTACTCTTACAGTCTCTTTGTCTGTGTGTGTGCGTGCGAGTGAGATGATTGCTTATCATTTATCAACATTATTCATCATAACAGAATAATGACATTTCAGAAGTTCTTGGAAACATGAAATAAATGAATTTTGACTTTGATTTATGTTGTCAGTTACTGACTTACGAGCCATCGGAGCGTCTGGGCGCCGGCGCGGGCGGGGTCGACGACATCAAGCAGCACCCGTACTTCCGACACATCGACTGGCAGCAAGTGTACGACTCGTGGATAGTGCCCGACTGAACCACCACACCACTGCTGAGCGTTGTACACAGAAATCACATCCGATGCGAGATCCGGCTCGAAGGACCAATTCGTAAGGGCCAAGCTTATTAAAACTGCTTAACTTTGTTTTATGAAACGTATGTAATTTAAATGGTTATATGACGTTTGCTGTCATCACATACGTTTCGTTTCTGCCCTTTATATGTAAGGCACAGATGACAAAATAAGTTAAACTGCGCCTCGCCGGCTATCCCACTTCTGAGACAGGTTTCAGAGCGAGAGTGACATTGTTATGTATTTATTTTATTAAATAACTATACCACGAGTCTACGATTTATGTATCAAGCACAACTGAATCAAAACATGTCAATAATGAGCTCTCCTCCCAATATACAGAGAATGTTACTATAACGTACAAAATTGAAGAGGCATTTTAAAATGACAAATATAAGTTAACTGATATAAAAGTGAATATATTAAGGAGATGGCCGAAATTGGGCCCACTTTTAGAACGATACAGAAATGAAACATGTACTAAAAATATTGCATATTTTACTAGATTACTCCATTAGAATCTTAGCCGAAATAATAATGGCTGATTTAATTGTTTTCACACCGATCCATTTTTGTAAATGCATATCGTATAGTGTTTTACGGATAGCATGGGTACGGTGACAGTTCGTTTCACTCTTGAAAGTTTGCCGATTCACGACAATAGTACGTATTAGGAACGTCATAAGGCAACTGTCACCGTACCCATGCTATCTGAAAAACACTTTAGTGATTTATAAATCATCTTTGATTTCTAATTCATTGATTGTTTTTGCAAACGCTAGTTGTCAATGCCAAAGTCGATCAATGAATGAAATGTCATTGTCAAATATCATTATTATCATACTCGTAAATTAGCAGCAAGCAAAAATTGAATTAAATTATCATAATTTAATTAAATGTCAAATCCTTATTGAAATTTTATGTCAAAGGGATACGAATTATTGCCCACCTGTACAAGTAATTGAACTGATTAGGCAAAAATAGTTTTCATTGAAAACTGGCCACATGAGATCTTCTTAATTGTCCTAATTTATGGCAAATTTTCAGCTCTGTATCAATCGTATAATTTGGGCCGGAGTTTGTATGGAGACTGGGTTTCTCCTTTGAATTATCTTATAATCTCTAATATTCAATTTAATTTTATTGCCTCATTAGTACAAAGTCCTGTCCTAGGCGTCAAATTTGGTTCATCTCCTTCGTAACATTCCATGTATTACATTACAATACGAAAAGTATAAAATATTGGATAAGAATAGAATTTGTTTGTCGAGCTACAACATCGTGATAGTCGATAAACTGAACTTGTATGATCTCATTTTAATTTCATTCTGCCCGGATTTGTTTTTTTTACTGAATTAGAGAGTATTGTAAATTGTTATTTGTGAGAAAAATGTCGTAAAAATAATTTATTCTTAGATTTATACTTTGATATCACAAATTAAATGTAATCAGTATTAATAGACACCACATAAAATTAAAATAGTATGTAGGCATAAAAGTTTTATATACGAAGTAGGTTAATTGATTAGTATTGAACCGAATTATTATATTATCGTTTCGTTCGTTTGAACTGTCGTAAGATATGTGTAATAACTACATATATATACAGAATAAACTGGTTTGACATATACTAGAAGGTGCAACTCATGGTTAAAGTTATAAATTAAAATTCCACGCAAGTGTCAACCGCTTACAATAATATATTCATTGTTAAATTTAATGTAGCAGTTTATAAATAAATTGATTTGATTGTACTTATATTTGTAAATGAATGATGAGTGCTCAATTTTCTAGTCCATGTTATTTTAAAATATTTACATAATTAATAAATTACAGTAAAATTTGGGTAAATTTGCTTTACTTTGACAATCAAAAGCAAAACTATCCAAAAAATGTGACAAATTGTAAATTCAATTTTATTTAAGTACAAAACTAATGTAGCAAACCTATTATATTTTTATGTAGCAAATTCAGTATTAATATCAAAATAAATATTTAGTTTAGCCAGAAATAAAATATTTAAATTCCGCCGAAGGACTACAGAATTACAGATCTGATTTCATAAAATAAATATTAATGAATTCTATTTCGTTGACAAGTTTACCTTTTGAATTTACTGTTATTGTGCAAGATGCTAAAAAAATTAACTGTAATATTTCAAAAAAATAAACAATAGCTTCCTCTATTAAGAAAGTTGAAAAATATAATGCAGCTAAAAATTGTAACAATAGGTTACTTGTAATAATGACATTTATATATTATTATCATTGAAATATGCTAACTTTTGTAAAAAATGAACACTAAGCTTTCTGTTTCTGTTCTAAAGAAAAAGTTTAAATGTAAAAAAAATCATATCAAAAATGATTTAATTATTTTCTAAAAGCATTCCTTACTAGATGACTTGTCATGTATCAGATAATATTTAATTAAAATCACATGAGAAATATAGGCTGTTACTGCGGAATCTTAGTATTTAGTAATTTGGTAGATATTTTTATACGAACGGCTACAAATGGTAATATTGTATGTATTATGGCGTGTGTTATGAATTACCTGTTTAGTAATAAAAAATATATATAAAAGTTAGTCTTTTATTTATGTTTTTAAATCACTTTCTGCGCCAAGAAAGAAAAGTTACATAAAATTAAGTTTTACTGGATTAAAGGTTATTTTTAGATTATAGTATTATATTCTAATATTGAAAAATCCGGATTTTTTAGGGAACGCGATTTAGTGTTTTTTTAGGTAAAGTGATTGATTCTAAAAAATATCAAGAATCATTGTAAAAAGGCAACTTGCCTCGCAATAATCTTTTATCTATGGTATCTATGGCCATAATATACTTTTTTGTTTTGTGTTTGCTCCAGTTGATAACGAATTCAGAAATATTTGAGTAGTATCTTGTAGAAGACAGACTAATATTTTAGTTTTATGAAGTTATCTTTCTATAACGCCCTCTGTTGACATTTGCCATTTTAGTATTTATATTTCCGCTGGGTGTGAAAGCATTTTAGCATAACCTCCGGTAGATGGTAGGCAGTATTAGAAAGTCCGTAAACACAATCAAATGCATTTTACGTTTTTTTATTATAAAACGTCCTTGCTAATCAGTATTCATAGTAGGTATACATTTCAAAATAATTGACAATATCGGTTAAATCCGTCGGGTAAGTAGTTCTACACCACCTTTTGGAGTTTAGTGAAGTAATATTTTACAGTTAGATGGCGCTAGTTACCCATAAAGTAGAGTCCAATAATAAATAATCAATAATCTTTTTGGTAGAGACTAGAGTCCAAAGATTAATAGATACTCTGAAGTCTATACTCCATCGCATTCGCAGCGTTGCGATGGAGTATAGACAGACATACAGTTGAATTTTCTTTCAGTAGACATGCAATAATTATTTTGATAAACTATATCTTGGACCCTTGACTATTATCACAGTAGATATAGTGCTATTATGGTATAAGCATGGACCTAATAATTTTGTAGTTTGGCTTCTCTGTGATTGGTATTAATTTGATAATAATATTATTACTTAAAGGTAATTATAGAAAAATAACTACTAAATGAGATCTTCGTGACTTGTTTTGGTATATTTTATGTGATACAATACAATCTATATTGTATACCTTGCACCCGACTATACCTAGGCACAGAATATATATATGTACAAGTACATACATAAGCACAAGTGACTTATGTACCTACTCGTACTAGTTTGCCTACGGCAAGGCAGTGCCATCCGAGGCCGTATGAATTTCTTTTAAAGGTGATCAACTTAAACGCTACAGTAAGTACCCACCTACCTACTTGACTTTAGGTAAATATATACAAAATAAACTTTAAGTAGGTATATAAACGATTGAAAGCTTCAAGTAAAAACTATACCTAGATAAACTATTGGCACATATTGCTTATCAAAAACATGCTTTATGTGTAGTGAACTTAAATTTCTTTCGTAATACATCGTAAGCAACTTAGAAGCGATTTACGCGTGTATTCTGTACCTGGCATAAATCTCTTTGGAATTTATAAACTTTATATAAGTAACTCAACCAAGTTAGGGTGATAATTGACAAAGCATGAAGTCGAATGTAGAAATAACTTTATAATTTGGCGTCGTTATAATCGTATCTGAGGAGAATGTAACGTCGTCAACAACTGAAGACAGTCGGTTACTCGCTAAGAAAAGACGACGTTGTGTCGCGCTTGCGCTGTGAGTGTAAATACGGATTTTAGTGGATTTTCCCGCGTTTTAAAATAAACTAACACGGTTTACATAGATAAAAAACATATAAAAAATAGTTAATTATAAGTGCGCAAAACTTTTTCGATAAGGTATTATTTTGAGAATTTTTGTGAATGGAATTCTAAGGCAGGCTTCTGGTTTCCCATACTTAGCAAGCGGATTGTTTTAATAAGTTATTCATAGATTGTCTCCGGAATCTTCGTTTTATTGCCGACGACTGCGATCATCAATTCCATTGGATTCCAGTTAGAAAGGTGAGTTCTTGCTTTATTGTGTTTCTAATGTCTTATGCTTATAGCTAGAAAGTGTAATTGTTTATTTATGGAAATGAACTTTTTAAAGACTTTATTGAAAATTATATAACATTTTGGTAAGTACCTACCTATCGTTTGATAGTTCCGATGAATATGTAAGTAATTTAGGTAGGTACGTACTTACTAAATCATGAATTGTTTTTAATGTAATATTATGCACTATTGTGTAGGTAGTGATAGTAACCTTGTATTTCTACCCACAAGCGTTCGAAGACATTAACTTACCTACCTTGTATGTACCTATCTAAGTATAGGTAGGTAGGTATAGAAATATTACTTTATAACTATCTTTGTTTACTCTTTGGCTCGCTGCCTCGGTGGTCCAGTGGTTAAACTTTAGATTTAGTGGTGGCTTTAGATCACGAGGTTCTTGATTCAAGTCTCAATTGTGAAATACTAAGGTAATCTAAGCTTTTCTTTCTTCCTAGAAATTTCCAGTCTGTGTACCTAGTGTAATAAAAGATTCATTGCTCTTGGTTTAAACATGCCTACTAGATACTTAAAGATATAATTATATTGTAGACTAGCGAACGCCCACGACTTCGTCCGCGTGAAAATCGAAATACACTATCAACCCCTTCGCCATTTCTATTACTATTTTTTTGTCTTAATTTGTTCGTTCCATTAGGTGCCGATAGGTTCAAACTAATTTACATTTACATTTACATCCTCCATCATCCCTTATTTTGATCTTCATCATGAAGACGTCATCCCTTATGAGGATAAAATCTGAACTGAAATTAAAGATTGGAGCTACTATGATGATAGTTTGGAGGATGCCTACGTCGGAGTAGCTTTATCCATGCAAAGTGTCATGCTCGGTTTAAAATTGACAAAGTTTCATACAAACTTTTATCCCTGCCTACGTCAGACACCTTTGAGTTATTATTTTGATGGTAGAGTAAACAAAAGCTGTAATGAAAGTGCTTAAGTGAGGAACTGTTGCATTATTCTCTAGCGACTTTTGTAGAGAACTCGACAGTGTGGTTTTTTCTCTGTCTGACACAATATTTAAGTACCTATAAAGAATGAAACCACGTGAAAATCCGTCCAGTAGAACTAGAGAATAGCGCGCATTGACGGACAGACAGAAAAGAATCTGCTCATTTCGAATCGCCTTAACGTTTTGTTAATTTTGTTCCCAGTACACTCGATTTCTACTCTCTTATTATACTACTATACGGTATATTATGACCAGAGTCCAGATCTATACCTAAGCGTGTGTAACATTAGATTGTGTAGGTCGACGCTTATCAAACACCTGCCTACCTTCTCCTCAAAAACCACTAAAAATTATAAAATTTCGGTTTTACATAACCATATAGGCCAAATTACATGTTAAGATCTCTCTATTACGAAATCGGATGCAGCTAACGACGGAGTTTTACGACATTTAGATTTATGCTTTCTACAATTTGGCTTTAATCTATGCAGATCATCGATCTCCTATTATAAAGTGGATGCACAATCAGCGACCAAAAAACGTCCCCAATTAATGAGTGCCAAACGTAACTTCTTGGCACTCAATTCAAGTAGTCGCATTTGCAAATTCAACCTTAAACTCAATCCTTAAGGTTGAATTTGCTCTGAATATGAGTCTTTATTCAATATAAGGCCTTTAGGTATAATTTTCTTTACCAATAATTCTAAAACTGTCAAAGCCAAATTGGCCAGTTTTAAGTGAAATTTTCAAGAGTCCTTTTATTATAAGAGATCAAAGATGCAGATACACTATTTGCCCAAAATTTAAAACGTCATTATAGGTAGATCTACAGTTCTACATATAGGTCAATCATATTATACATCAATGATATATTATAACTACAATTCGATTCGATAACTTGAAAGTTTGAGACTTCTCCTAATCTGAACTTTTTTATCAGCGCGCATTTCAAAAGAACTTAGAGCATATTGCGACAAATATTCCCACGAGTTTCATCCGCGTTAGATGTGTTATTTAAACTATCTTATTACTTAACTACACAACACCGTAAAACACACAGTAGGTACTACATACTTACTTACATGTTAAAGACTAAAGTACTTACTAAGCACAGTATAGACGCACAACATCACGTATGTAATCAAGAGCTACATACCGACAGGCTGCGTTCCATCAGCGAGGCATGATCTAATGCGATGTTCTAATGTATGGATTGCATCGCGAAGATACATTTACATTCTACTGCGTACAGGTAACTGCGCATCGTTTATCTGGAAATAGACCTGTTACCTGTTGAATTCCTATCACTTTTTAGGTTTCCGTGGTCAAGTCTAGTTTAGTCCAACTTAATCTACGGAACCCTACACTGCGCGTGGCGTGAGACGCATTTGGTCGGTTTTTTTATTTAATAACAAGTCATCGTCGTCATCAGGACCACATAAAGCGAAGATGATCTGCAAAGACGTCTAAACACTATAGTTAACTAGTAAATTCGATGGCCAATATACAGCGATACATCTAATGACAATATACCAATCAAAATGTGAATTTGTAGAATTGTTAAAGATAGTAGTAAGTCAAGTAGGCACTGTACAAGTACGTTTGAAACGTAAATTTCAAGTTTTGCTAAGGAGTGCCGGCAAGAAACATAACATTTGCTCTTAAAACATATACATCATACAGTAATATACAATAAGTCTGCAATGTTTACGCAATGCGTATTTTTATCCATGAAGTGCCCGCCACACAACTAGGTATAGTATATTATGCTCGCTGTAAAAAGACCCACCTGACGTCTATTTTCTCTATGATAGCAGAGTATATACCACGTTATACATTGTTCCTCACCTATGAGCCAGTTTTGGCTTTCTATTTCTAACCCATCAGGCTGTGGGATATCTGCGAAGGTTAGCGCTGGGCCGCTGGGCGACCAGCGAAGTGGAACCGACGCATTGTTGGCCGTTGGCTCCACAAGCATGAAGCAGGGCAATGGTTCAGTTATGCAACTGTTACGTACGCCCCACGACAGGTTTGATGCGCGTAATTAATGCGCCATTTACTTTTATACCCATACTTAGTTAAGTAAACGTAATTATATTAATTGTATAGCGCAGTAATGATCGTTTGTTGGTCCCAGGTTCAAGAGCGGGTTGCACGGTAAGAAACATTTATTGAAGTTAATTATACTCATTATTTTTTCTTATTTCAATTAAATACGCATGGATGCTGGAGTCTTGACACTGTGGTGTTTGCAAGTCCATTCAAGATTTTGTCCAGCTCTGGACATCCAATCGCTGATTATAATGACGATGTATTATGATGATGACGAGATATACGTATTAGTCAATGATGGAAAAATTCAAATGTAGAAATATAACGAAAACAAAGTAGTAAACAACGCTAAATGAGATGAAGCTTCGTGTGCGTTGAAGTCTTTTGAACTAGTATTCGATAAGTTCTATGCAATTCAAGGAAAATGCATTAGCCGAAGTGAATTTAAATTTCCTGAAACTCAATTATCATTGTGTATATACTTTTTAATTGTTAGAAAGAGACATTATTATTGAGTGATATAAAACTATAAATTCTATTTGTACTTACATAACTATCGATCACAATTTTGTCCAGCTACTTTACAATAAAGTTTTAAGATTTTTAGCACGTTTTATTGAACTATGAGAAAAATATTTAATTTATATATATGAGAAGAATAGGTTTTCTTTTTTGTCACTTTACAATATTGTTTAGAACTAAGTTAGTACCCATATAGCGCCATTCATTCCCAAGCTTTTTTTATCATTAATTATCTTTTCGAATGGAATTATTTAATGAGTTTCGGAGTATTATGTAACCATATTTCTTCGAATAACATACTTAATTTGCATTAATTGTAGCTACCCTGTTAGAGTTAACGGTTCATATCAGTGCCACCTACTTTAAGGTTGTATGTTTCCGTATTACTATGTAACACAAATTGCATGCCCGCGGCATCCACCGCATGAAAATTTGGTATTTATATTAAATTTCTTCTGGATTTGATTTTTTTGTTTTATTCCCTACAAGTCTTGATCTTAATGAATTAAAATCTAACAGGTTGCTGGATAATGTAGCTTAAATTAAAATTAGGTTAGGTTCCCAAACAACTAAAATATTTTCGTATTCTGTTGCTGTTGAATATAATTAGCCACATAACTTTTATTGCCTTAAAATTTTTAATATAAATATTTTCAATTAAGAGTACAGACACTTAGCTATTACTATTTTATCATACTCATAAATACCTTCAGCAGTTGCTGCTCAGCTGCAGATCATGACTTTTTATATTCATTTTCTTGGTTCGGGGAGATATTGAGGTTTTCTCCTAACAATTACTAAATAACAAATTAAGTATGTGTTATTCATAAGATTTTTTTTTGTTTTTTTTTTTTTTTTGTTTGCGCAATAGCGTTCCGGAAAGCGTTAACATAATGTAACTAGGTAGATCTAAGGTAGATGTTATTGTAGGCAAGTGAAAACCTGTCAAAATATTAAAACTCTTTTCCTGTCGCAGCACTGCGTCTCTCCACTTTCCCTTACGCAATGCGTTTATATGTAAATGCTGTTTTTGGCCGCGCCTCACGCCTCGCGCCCCGGTACAGTATCTTACGAACAGAAGTAACGTAACTGAATCATCTTACGAACTAGTGTCTCAGTTTCATACATCTATACTAATATTTTAAAGCTAAAGAGTTTGTGGGTTTGTTGGTTTGTTTGTTTCTTAATCTCAGCAACTACAGGCCCGATTTGAAAAATTCTTTCAGTGTTAGATAGCCCAATTATTGCTATTTTATCTCCGTATTCCTACGGGGACAGGAACCACGCTGGTGAAACCGCGAGGCGTCTATTAGTCTATACTAATCTATACTTCTATACTAATATTATAAAGAGGTAAAGTTTGTAAGTTTGTAAGTTTGTCACATTTTTTAAATGGGGTAATCTTCAGAACTACTGGTCCGATTTCAAAAATTCTTTCATCAGTAGAATGCTACATTATCGGGGAGTGCTATAGGCTATATTTTATATTAGTATGGTATATATTCGCCGAGTTAACACAGTTTTTGTCATACAGGTCGGACCGAAAATCCTCTTAAGCAGACTTATTCGCATGCGCTGCCTTAACCATTGTGTAAAATTGAAATTAATGTATGGAGGCTTTATGTATCTTTAAAAGTTCTACAAAAAAGTCCGCGACGCCATATATCTATCTTCTATATATTAGCAGATATAGTACCTTTTGTGTTTTAAAAATTATTAATTTTATATACTTAGGTTTGCGTCATTATTTATGCTACTTAACTTAAATCCTTATCAAAATAAATTATTTAATAATCACAAAGATATTATGGAGATAAGATTTGCCCTTTATAGTATGTTAATTAGTTAAATAGTTTCGGAGATAATACAAAATTTCTAAAAGACACAGAAATTTCGCTACATGACGCCCCGCGCTTTCAATTACGTAGTTCCCGTTCCCGTGGGAATATGGGGATCAAACATAGCCTATGACACTCGCAAATAACGTAGCTTACTACTGGTAAAAGAATTTTCTAAATCGGTCCAGTAGATCCAGAGATTACCCCACTTTAGTTTCTTGGGAAATAGTCCTTTGGTCATCGCACCACGCTCAAAGGGCAGGACCGATTTTGCTAAAGGCTTCCCCTACCTTTTAGGGGTAGGGGTAAGGTAGGGAAGGTGTAGGGTACGAGTAGGTTAGGGTAGGGTAGGGGTAGTGTAGGGGTAGGGTAGAGGTAGGGGTACGATAGGGAAGGGTAGGGTAGAGGTAGGGTAGGGAAGGGGTAGGGTACGAGTAGGGTATGGTACGGGTAGGGTAGAGTACGGGTAGGGTACGGGTAAGGTAGGGGTAGGGTAAGGGTAGGGTAGAGGTAAGGCAGGGGTACGGTAGGGTTAGGGTTAGCGGTAGGGTAAGGGAAAAGTAGGGGCACAGTAGGGTTGGGTAGGTTTAGGTAGGGAGTAGGGTAAGGTAGGGGTAGGGAAGATGTGTACATAAGTAAAAGCGAAAGCGAAAGCATGACCGCTATCACACTAATATTTTAAAGACGAAAGTTTGTGTGTGTGTGTATGTTTGTTCCTCCTTTACGCTGCGGCTGCTAAAGCGATTTGGAATGGAAATAGATTTTATTCTGGATTAACACATAGGCTACTTTTCATCCCGGAAAAATCCATGGGTTCCGAGGGATTTCTAAAAAAACAAATTTTACGCGGACGAAGTCGCGGGCGTCCGCTAGTGATGAATAAGCTAGTAATTTATAAAATGGCTATAGAATCGATCCAAAAATTGAACCTTGTGGATGGATCCTGTGTCTTTTATATAATAAGTAAAAGGTAATTAGCTATTAATAGAACTAAATATTAGTATTGCTTATAATAAAAATATTTAGTTCTATTTATAATAACTTAATTTTATTTTTCAAACAAAAAGACCGTTTGTGTGTTTTTCCTACATATATTTACGTAACGACACTATCTAGATGATACCGAATGTTTTTCTCATGCCTAATTTACAAATTATGGTGATTTTGTTCTTTAAAATAAAATATTGCTATATTATCGATGAGTGCTATAACTCATCGGTAATATACATTTTCGTTAGTGGAATAATTTAAAAAATCGTTTGGGTGTGTAGCAGTGGCGAACGATGGAATTTAGATGAAGGTAAGCCGTTCCAAGGAAAAGGAAATTCATAGAGCGTGATACGAACTCCGGTTTTTCATATACATGATACAGTACAACAATGAATAAACTTGAATTTTTAAAGGTAACCCGGCGGGAATCGGCTTGTAAGAACTCTTCGCCGATGGTGTGTAGTGAATGTCCATTCAGAGTTACAATCTAATTTTTAAATTAGTAGAGTAAAGCTGCTAATACAGAGGAAGTATTGTTATTGTTTCTGTATTTTGTAAATGATGGTGACTTTAAAAGAGCAACTGCCAAGTTTCATAACAGTTCTTCTCAGTCGAATCTAACTTCTGAACGTTACAAAAGTGCTTGTAAACTAAGCCTACTGGAACTTTAATTTGTTATGTAGCCTTCAGCGGAGGATAATAAGTTAGTCATCTTCATCTCCGGCGATACAACCGCGAATCAGTCGAGATCTGACGTCAGGCAGTATCGCAGGCAGCAGTAAATCACTGCACAATGGTGAAGCACCCACTCGATGCGAACCCATTGTACAACATGGCTATTGTTTGGTCAGAGTGTAATCATTCTGGTAAGGTCAATCAGAGATATGTTTTGAATAATCAGATTCAAAAAGTAAAACGATCGACTAATAAACTTATATATGCAACATATTTTAATTTTTGGAATATTTAATAGAAGCCGGTCTTACTTTGTAAGATTGGAAAAAAGAAGAAACAAAATAAAGATTTCTTGTGAAAAGACTCCTTATCTATTTCAACACCATAGAATGAGAATACCTACTCTATGTTCTTGAATATTTTTAGTAGTGTATACACATAATGTATACACAATTATTTAGCGTGTTATTTTTATAGTTCGAAAAATTTTCGCCTCGCCTGTAAAAGTCCCACGAATGTATGATTTTCTTTTTACCTTACTAATGACTCTTCATCTATAACTAAGTATTTGTATGACTACAAATGACACCTAGCGGGTACAGTGACGAAGGCAAGCCCAGTGCATATGGGATCCTAACCTCACGGGAAATTATAATTCGTATTACCGAAGTGCGCAGCTCTACCTTGGGGTATCGCATAAGGTATAATATCCACGCACTGGTGCGTGTGGAAACCTGCGCGCTCTCACGTACCGGTACGTGATGTGAGTGCAGCACTGCTCACTGTCACCGTCACATTGCCATTCTGTAGCGACATGTTCGGTAATTTCTCTTGTAGCCACGTGAGCTGTCGATCATTAATGAACTGTAGCTGTGCCCCGCGGTTGCACGCGCTTGTGTTGGTTTATATGTATGTATAATTATCTGCATGTTTTAAACGCCCATTACAGAACCAGACCTTCCTTCTCATAGCTCATGGAGCATAGACTCATCATGCTGCTGCAACGCAGATTGGCGTCCTTAGGAAGTTAATAATGTTACATTCTTGAACGAATATCAGATGTTATTGATAATGATGACTTAAACGAGGCAAATGGACGATGGACGTTGGGATCCCAAAGTGCTGGAATGGCGACCCTGCACTAGTAAGCGCAGTGTTGGTCGATCCCCCACCAGGTGGACTGACGACATCAAGCGAGTCGCAGGGATTCGCTGGATGCAGGCGGCTCAGTATCGTGATGTTTGGAAGTCCCTAAAGAAGGCCTATGTCCTGCAGTGGACGTCCATCGGCGGATATGATGATAATGATGATGAAACGTAGCAAGGGAGTGACATTGTTGCTATAAAATAAAGCGTAAAAATTTACTGGATTATGATTTCTAAATTCTAAATGTTAATCTGGTCTAATAGCTTTCAATCGTGAATATTTTTTACAGGAACTTATCTAAACTTAATAGTCACTAAACGGCAGATGAAATCACAGCCAAGCGCTACCTTGTTGTTGACTAAAATTAATAAAAAAATAAACTCTAAAAAACGATAATTGCGAAAATATTTTTAACTCCGCAGCAAGTAACAGTAATCATTCAAACAGTTATCGGATTTCATCTGCAAAAACTCGCCCCTCATTGTAACAAGACCAGAGATAATTTTGTTTTTTCTAACAGATCTAGCTCGAGACGTTTCTTTATGGTTTCTTATTTCATCAGCATATCAACAAGTAAATAATTGAAGGCCATTCGGTCCTTCTCCGATAGGTATTTAGTAATTTCCGCGAAAAAAATGTGTAAACATAAAACTACAAAATGTCGGTCACGGTCGCGCCAGATGGGAATATTAACGAGATACACTCAGCAGCTTCCTCAATAAAAGTGCTTAAACTACGAGCAGAAATTATTTTTTTACAAGTAGGTATACATACCTACTACCTAAATGGCGAAGCTTAGCCACGGAACGCGTCTTTACCAAGTTTGCTACAGAAATGAATCATTTATACCTTCGTTTATTTTTCATTACGTCACCCGGACGCAGATTCCAACCACAGCCGAGGAAAGACTAATTTCTCTGTACATAAGCCGAGTGGCGTGCACTTCATAAATGCAAAAATGCACTGCCTACCCTATAAAGACTCATAGAGGAAGGAATTTTCTATTTTGTACGATTTGTACGTATTACATACCCTACCCATACGCATACCCTAGTTAAAATCCTTCTACAGGCCACTGCTGATAAGCCTCAGCAGTTCAAATTTTCCTATAGGCAGAGGTATTAATGTCACAAGAGACTTCAGAACCCTCCTAGCCGTTGGTCTCTGTTCTGACAGAGCGTCTACGCCCTCAAACGCATTGTGACTCTCCTGCGGCGTTGTATACGACTCAATAAAATTATTTAACAACTCAAATAAACTCTGTCACACCCCGTACATGGGTGCGACCACGTACTTGTACGTTTTTGCTAAAACGCGGAGTGCTAACCTAGGTATTTGTTGCGCGATTTGGCTAAACCTACCTAAGTAAAGCTAAATAGCGAAACAGAACAGAAAACGCTAAAGATAACGCTTCAACGAAACGAGTAGCGCATTCCAATAACCAAACACAAACAGACAAACTTTTCACCTGTATCATTTGAAGCAACTATAGATATTTGTGAGTCATAAAATAAAGTTTCATCTACGACAACATAATAATTCAATAATTACTGTCGCATTTATTTTGTCGTTTGATTTTAATGTCATCCGTTTAGTCGATTCAGCGGATGTTGCTATATTTAGAGGTATTTAGGTAATCGTAATCTCGGGACCAGTAATTTGTGTATGCAACGATTACCTACAATTAAATTGAAATAAAATTCTGCAATTACTATTCTGGATGTCAGAAGCTAAAAAACATTAACCGCATTTTTATCCTAGTAGGTACAAGTCAAAAGGAAGACTCATGACTTTTTAGTCTACTAATACTTGATCGAGTTCGGCTTACAATCTGAAATTATACTAACTTATTTAATGATAGAATCTATGAAAAATCAACAAATTAAATTTTTAGTAAACACTCGTGTATGAAGCGAAGAGTTACATATATACTATAGATATTCCTGTACATTGTTATTCAATGGTTTGAAGAAGTAATCTTCGTAGGTAGGTACTCCGTACTCTACTTAATTACGTTTCCATTATTAATGATATTTGACACCTGTCATCGCTGTGGTTTCGAGTAGCGACATTCAATACCTGATTCACTTTGACAGGCTTTATCGACGCCAGTTCATTTAACATGATCGAAGCTTTTTGAGTATTTTGTAGCGCTCACTCGGTTGAAACAGAGACGTCCAACGGTTGTCTTAATGTATTCTACGATGTGGTTTATGTCATCTACAATACCTTTATTGAGTTGTCGGTCTGTATTTTGATTGTGTCCTTTTTTTTCACTACAACTACCTAGATCTTTGGGCGCAGCTCAGATAGTTGAAAGCGATTTAGATCTCTTTAAGACCCATATGGACGTCAGTGAACTTAAAAATTGGATTTTGCACCTTTTATATACGCAAACATCACCAATTATTATGATATCAAGTTGCTTGAAGTTCAAGTTCGATATTGTTGAACATCAGAGCTTTTCTGTGAGATTCTGATTTCAACTTAGAAGGACGATCTGATGTGGGCTGAGTGAGATCAGTTGGAATCCACACTCACGGTATAAGTCAGAAACTTTGTTTTCGCCGGCGACGCTGCAACAAAAATCCAAGTCTGAGAAATAAAACCTGACTTCCCTGGCTGGGTATCCACGTCCGGGTGACATAGGGAATCGGGGACCACATCATCGAATCGAAGACACTGCAAATAAAGTCAATTGGGTTATCAACGCATTGAGAGCTTAAAGCTTATCGCTGCTTTAGTATATCGCTCACGCTCGTTTCATCCTGCGAAGCTGCAAATAAAGTCGATGTCTCACCCCATTAGGCTATCATCGCCGTGTATACCCACAGGCAGAGCTACACGCTAGCCGCTGTATGTCTGACGCAACGGCATGCGCGAGGTATGCGCGAACAGGTTTGGTCGGAATGTTCGCTCGGTTCGGCTGTGACTGTGACTGTGGACATAACTCCGTTGTGCTGATTACTTTAAATTGCTGGCGATTTGCCGCATTGCAGAACAGATTTTTTGATTAATTTTGATATATTTACTCGTAATATGTCCAAGATAAAATTTGGTTGAGTGACTAATTTCTCAGGTAAATATAATAAATAAAAAAATAGGTCTGATAAATAATAATAATCTACCATGTACCCTAATACATGTTAGATTATTATTTATCAGACCTATTTTTAATATATTGTTTTATAACGACTAATATACAGTTATAATTACAATTGTACACATTTATCATTACACAACAAAGGCCTGTCCTGTCCAATGAGCGCAAGAATCACATAAATATATTTCCTGAAAAACTTTTTCTTAATTTAGCCGACAATGTCGAAACCTTAGAATGTAGTCTTACCGTTTGTCCATTTGTTAAGGCTTGTCACACATACCGGTCACACTCCGGGGTCCGGCCCGGTTTAGGAAAAAAATACACGTAACGAAATAAATTATATCGTTTTAATAATTTGAATTTGATTGGATAATGTCCAATCATATTATTTAAAAACATGGAAGTCTATGATGACATTTTCTAGACAAGCCTGTCTCATCTTAGAAGACTTCTACTGATCCACTCACTACCATCAGGAGATAGTATAGATATCGTGGTCAAACATGAACATCTTTTGGGCCTGCATGAAAAATAACAATAGTGCTATTGTGCTTATATGGCGAGGAATCTGCTGTTGTCCGTTGAGTTGCATCAATTGCATAATACAAAATTAGAGAAGCATGAAAAATACTTACCCAAGTGTTTAAATTATTTAGGGTTTTAAATTGACAATCTTAAAAGGGGCATTAAGTTTACATGTTGTACAATTTACAATAATTTGTGTTGGGATTTTTGCATTTCTAAGCGTTACCACTTCCCAATCTACAAATTCTGTTGAGTTTTATTGAATAGTGATGCCTGTGTGACCCGGACGGTGTGTTCGGGCCTTAACAGGAGAAAAAAAACTCGTCTATCCACTTGTAATGGTCGGTTTTTTGTCGCGGCCGAGTTGCAGAAACGTCGGCGTTACGAATTTGTTAACATTTAATTAGCTCGCTCACCTAATGATTTATATTACTTTTTCTGATCAATTCAATCGCGAGGTGTGGAGACGATTTTGTAATCGATCTAATTACGACAATCGCTTTATTGCCATCTCTTGTGTACGGGACAGAATGCAGTGGGTGTAAGATTGTTATGTTATGACATTTTGAATTTGCTTATTTATTTATTTGTAAGTTTATAATAACTATCACACCATAAGTGAAGTTGGTTGCGAAGAATAACAAGTTCATACTGCATATTATTAAAATGTTATGAGATCTTTCGTAGAGCTGAATCCTTGGCTGAGCTCCTTCAATTTGTAATCGTTCCCATTTATCTGCTCTCCACTGTACAATATATTTTATAGCACAACTCTACCAATAAAAACTTTACATTTTGATATAGAAGTGCCGGTTTTGTAGGCTCCAACAATTTAATGTGAAACTAAAGTGGCCAAGGCGATATCTATACAAAAATATCAAATTCCATTTTATTGATATTTCGGCAGGGTTTGTTAATTTAGTTCTTTTTTTGTGCACAAGTGTGAGTGTAAACAAAGACGCACCCTCAATTTCCTCCTTAGGACTATGTGCGACAAGAGTTGAAAAACATCCTAAGACTTACGTGCTAGAACTTAGGCGCTCTTTGTGACTTACCATTGTCTTTCAAACTCAAGGCTGAAATTGTTTGTCAGTTTTTTATTTGCAAAGTAGTCACTCACACATTCGTGGTGTGTGGCAGAAATGATCTGTCTGCTACAGCTATAATTATTTTTTTTAATCTTAATCATAGATTCAGATCTCTACAGATAAAATAAGTTAAGTAACCAATCGATCAAACTTTTTTGTTGTTTACTTCTAAAGTTTCAACCAGAAGCATTGTTAATTGTTCTTTGGGAAGCTGACCTTATGGTTGTGAATTGATACGTAGAATCATACTATTGTTATACCTATATCACATATATACATAAATCACTTAGGTGAGTACCTACCTACTTGCTGGGATTCACATGAAATAACTAGGTAGGTAGCATGATTTAGGGAAAATTACTGGGAGATGCTAGGCTAGGATCTTAGGCGTTATAAGATCTATGCGTTATAGATACACGACACGGGTGTATGTAATAGCGTGGCAGGCCACTGTTGCGCTGGACTGACCAGATTAAAGCCGCTGGTTCGCCTTTAGACCATTATGGTCTAAGGGTTCGCCCCACGAATGTGCTAGGTAAGCTGCAGTACGGGAGAAATGGCAATGGATCATATAACTTGCCATCCTAAAGTGACGACCAGGGCTATTCTGTCAAGAGTGAGCAACGAAGAGGAATAATTACGAATTATAATACGAATATACAACGCGCATTTTTGGCAACATTACACTCCCGTCAATAGGTAGGTAGGTACTAGGTATATATAGGTTACTTAATTCGGTTTTGTTAACCCGTTTCCCCAATGAAATTGCGCGTGGGAAAATAGCATGATTAATGATTGTAAATAGATATAATATTAATTCTCAACTATTTCATACTAGAGTAACATAATATGTAACAGTATTAAGCCATTAATAATAGCATTGCCGAAAAAAAACATTATAAAGTAATTACTCAAACTCAGCATAAAGGAAGTCATTAAATCCGGCAATAAGAAACGACAATACAGATTGAAGAATGTCGAAATGTATTGCAGGCATATACCCACCTACCTACCTTTACCTGCCGTAATTATGTACCTACTTATCATAATGCATGATTGATTACTTTTCAAAAAGTATTCCATTGAACGCACGCTTTGTATGCAAAGTGTTCATTATCATAATAATTATAGTTATATACGAGTACGTATCTGATATTTGCCGACAGAAAGGAAATAGGGTGTGCAATACCCATAGACTGTAAATGGTTTATATTATTTTCCGAGGTAAATGAAGCTAAAATCTACTTAGCAAAGTTCTAGTCATCATCATCATGGGGGTCGTCTAAATATCTCAATATAATTTTTTTCTATTATTCGCCAACTTATCTACTCTTCTTAGACACACTCCAACTATCCAAACTCCTTGTCCTTCCTGTCCTCTTCCGTTCTTCTTATAACGCTAACTTCATGTGTCAGAAAAAAAGATGGTGTGAGAAGCATCGTGAAAAAACATTGAAAAAACATACAAAATAATCAAACACAGAACCTGCTTCTTTTCAGAAACTGGTTATAATATGAGTGGTCTTAACAAATAAAATTCAAAAACAAACCAATAATTTCAAAAGTGTTAACTGGCAGAAGCTTATTTGAAATAATTGATTTAGTATTAATATGAATTCTTATGAACACAGAATATGTGGTTTCCATTATATGCAATTAAACCCATGGCCGGCATACATGTATATCTGCCTCGAGTGGAAGTTGGCGACGCATGCCAATCGGGCGATGTGTGGTAAATGTCCTTTTGAGGACAAGTGGCACACTCGCATGTCAAGGAGTTACTTAACTCGCAAACATGTAGGACTTAGAGACTTAGTAGTTGTAGTGATTGATGCATAATGCTACTAATTTGTGAAGATGGATGGTCGCTTGTTACACTGTCATGTTAAAGCTACTGAAGGCGATCATGGCGATTTTCTATCGTAACAAATATACATGCATAAATTGCATAGTGCATACGTTTTGTTTCATCATCAAGGGTTTTTTTCAAACTTATGCGAATGAAATCGCCATGTTTCAAGTGCATAGAACGTGGAAAGATGGAAACATCTATAAACACAAAGAAGCGTTTCGTCCATGCACTGATCTTTTCCATATTTACTTATGCAGCTGAAACCTTGACGATCAAGTCAGTGATCGGCATCGCATAGACGCTTTCGAGATGCGGGGCTGGAGAAAAATGCTCCGTATTCCGTGGACAGCACATTGAACATATGTATCGGTGCTAAAACAACTTAACATCTCAAAGCGACCGTCCGCCACCTGTCTTCAGAGGATCTTACTTCGGCCGCATTGCCAGGAGACAAGGAGATAACTTAGAAAAACTAGTGATGCGATGCGTTGGTCAGACCAAATCCGCGCCACTCTCGACACCAAGATACACGAGGCTCTGCAAATCGCGAAAAGCCGAGCCACATGGCGCGACATCGTTAAGAAGCAAGCTTGTGTTAGGGGTCAAGACCCTCAGTAATGAGGAATACTATGCAAGTAGGAGTAACTTTACTACCAAAAGATTCCACTAAATAAGATCCAACAATAAATTCAGCAAGATAATTGTTTTTTGCTTTATGTTTTATAAAATGTTGAGAGACATAATATTAAGGGTTTGTTCAATTTCTGATAAGTGTTCAGTAATCTAAACGTATAATAAGTTGTCAGTTTCTTATTGTATAACAATAAGCTATTAGTCATACCAGAAGGTGGCGAAACAGCCCCAAGTATTATAATCTTACCAAAAAACGATATCGCAGGCATTTGATAAAATATAAAAGACTTGAAACATTATTGACAATATCCTGCTAAATTCCACAGGTGTGTTTTAATCATCACACTCCACCATAGCTGTTATCACACCCACTTTTAGCACAAACTTCTCGCTTGATTAAGAATCAAACGAACTTACCTTGTGAAGTTTGATATCTAATTATACGAGCGTCTTGACCGAAGATGATTAGGTTTACTAAGCAGCATGTGGCAGATTATGCTGTCCTTATCACACTTTTAAAGATTCCTATTCGATAAAAAGAATCTTTATTTAACACTGGTAACACCTCCCCATTCGCGCTCCCACGCCGACCGGTGACCATTACTGTCATTTTTCAGAGGTTTCATTTTTTCGATAGATTTTAGGGCTTAGAAGAAGGGACAGGGTGGGAGTGTAATCATCTTCGGTCAAGACGCTCGTATAATTAGATATCAAACTTCACAAGGTAAGTTCGTTTGATTCTTAATTATACTTCGCATCTCTCCCGAAGATGATTAGGTTTACTAAGCAGATGTTTAGAGTATCGAAAAAATGCAAATATCATAGCGATCAACAACAATTGTAATAGGTACTACTATAATTACAATATTAATATTAATTGATATTAAAATAAGTAATTGAATAAAAATCAACACTTCAAAGGTTTAACGAAGGATTATAAAACAAAACAAAACATTATTGTTTTTTTTTTTTTTTTTTTTTTTTTTTTTTTTTTTTTTTTTTTTTTTTTTTTTTATGCTTAACTTTTTGAAATTATGTTAACAAAATTAGTTTGATTCGATTATCAGTTTGACTTTATTATTTAAGAAAAACATTTGACGATTTTGACCAACCGAACCGAAATTATTAGTTTTTCTAATAATTTCTAAATGAACACCTGCTCTGTGCCCGGCTAATGTTGGTGCATGTCGCGTACTATGACCGCTTGTATAAATTAACACCAACACTAAATTTTTCTAATCTTGTATCCAATGAGACAATGTCTGGGAGTATATCTTTTTATGCGATTTTGGGTAACTAATAAAAAGAAAATCTTCTTGGACCAAGTATTTTCAATGTATGTTTTAATGCACAGACCTGGACATACTTTTGGTTTTTTTTTTTTTTTTTAAATAATCAATGTTTTTTCAAAATAATCAATGGTTGATAAAACATAGGATGTCGATGGTGTCGGGGTTTTACTAATTCGTATTTTTTTTTTTTTTTTTTTTTTTATTGCGCTGATGCTTATGCCAGAAGGGTTATTGCTTTTTGTGACAAGTCCTTTAGTGAAATCAGGTCATTAGGGTAATAATTTTGTAGACTAAGTTAGGATTTCAAGTACCTATTATAATATTGAGTTTAGAATAGATTAAATTTTAGAATTATTACAATATACTGCTAAGCGAGAATTAGGTTGTTCTTGTAAGGCTATTTTAGGTTAATATAATAAATAAATATTATATTGTATGTTTTTTTTTTTTTACGAACAACGCCTTTAAAATATCATTTAACTGTGTCACGGCGAGTGATTTCCGACTTAGCAGAGTGGAAAGCTGTTTAACGTACTATATATACCTGCCGCACAATTTTGTTTTTTATTTTTAATTTTTATTTATTTATTTATTTGTAAAAAATTCAATGAATTGTGTCGTATTAGCGTCACAATAATTATATTGTTTGTCTTTGCAAAAGAGCCACCATGATTTTATAAGTATAAATAATAGAAAGGAAGACAATTTTAAGTATTTTAACAGATATTTATTAGGCTGAAAATAACTTCAAATCACTTCAAAAACCACCAGGTTATACCAGGTAAACAAGGGTTGAGTGGGCCAGTATAGCAAAACAACAATGAACGTCTGTCTCATTTAGATATTAAACTGATCGGAGGAAAGGTAGAAAAAAGACGACTTTTCCCATCGAAATATCAACGCTACAATAATTTCTGAATTTAGGTCTAGTTTTCGTGAAGCGTCTCTTGATATTTGTGGTTTTGTTTGCTAAACCAATTTTAAATTTGATAAATTACCTAAATTCAAGGTTACCATAATTTAACAAAACAACATACATACAGCCGAACATAGAACCTCCTTTCTTTTTGGAAATCGGTAAAAAACTTAGACAGCAGTTTCCACTAAGTCTCTGTATTGAAAAAATAATGAAATTCAAAATCTGCGGCTACATTGATAAGATGCAAATATGTGTAAGTTGTGTTTTTCGCACCATTATATCATGTAAGATTTTATTTAAATGTGAGTACTGTATGCCGCACTTTTTTTTTTTTTTTTTTTTAATATAGGTAATTGCCGTAATATTATCCATTCTTAATAAAATGTCGCAATTGCTAAGATGCAAAAATACGTATAAATTTAAAGACAAAGAAGAGTATTTATGTGAGAACATAGTTTTGTAGACCACTATTTGTAGACAGTGGTACCTAGTGAACTTTTTTTTTTTTTTTTGCAGGATGCACCTGATACTGATGCATCGCTATAAACCAAAATGAAATATTCCTTATATATAAATGAACTTCCTACAACCTCAAATAAATACATATACAATGTTTTGTTGTTTGTACATAATTATATACGCTTTTTCTTGCTGTCGGGTAAAGTTGATATATTATTGGTAGATAGTCCTGAATCAAAAATAAATCAGGTGTAGATAAATATTTAACGAAACAAATGAGCCTGAAAATTATATAATTAGGTACAATTTCAGTCAGTCAGTTTTTAAAAACGTGATAATTAATAAATGAATTAACATAGTTTGGAACCGCGCGTTTTACGCGATTTCAACTCTCACTTGTCCCGTTTTATGGGTACATTTGACTTTTAATATCATTGTTTTAGAAACTAATTTTAAAAGGTCAAACTATAAAACGCCTTTCCGATGCATAAAAAATCGTGTAGATAATTCACTGACAAATAACGATCTTAGGTTTTAGTAATGCAAGTAAAAAATGGATTTCAAATAGATAGTTGTTCCATATAAGGCGGAGATATATTTTATCACTCTTTGCAAGTGGTAGTAAAAATTAAGCATCTTTTACTCTATTTTTGAATGTTTTTGTTTGATATAGAGTGCTATAGGAATTTCTTAACCTTTAATGATTTCCAATCCAAAATAATTTTAGCATTCGTATCATGCCATTCCTTGCAGAAATACTGAAGTCTGTCAGCAGACGGTAATTTTTTCTTGCACAAGCTTCGAGAGTTGTTTGTCGGCGATAGAAATCACGCGGCGCGGGCGCTCGTGCCGGCAGCGGAGGTGGGCGTCGAGCATGGTACACCGTAGGGTACCCTCGCGGCTCGGCGGCTGGTGCCTGCGGTGCCCCCCGTGCGTTTAAAGCTCCAGGATTACGAGCTGAACTAGTTGGATGCGCGAGAATCTCAAGTTCCAATTCCGACACTGATGTTAACAAGGCCTTAGATGATTTTTGATGTTCTGACAAAATTTGACCCAAATAATTTATTTGTATTTTTATCAAACCTCATTGTTATGAAATCTCTATAATGAGAGTCACAAAGTAACGAAATCGATTTGCGTCACTCAGAATTTTTTAAAAGGCGATTTAAAATTCAGGGTTTATTAATTTCGCAGTTATTCGAATTTCGAATTTCGGAGCTTTCGTATAATTATGCAGTTTTAAGCTGGTAAATAATGTTTTAATAGTTCCAATCATTCGTCCTTAGGTAACCCGTTAGTTAGTATATTTTTCCATCATGTAGCTAAATCTTTTGTAAAATTTCTCCATATGAGGTTTGTACAACAACAACAACCAGCTGTAAAATATCAGGATCTAAATCTTCTTCTATGTCGTCTTGTCTTCGACGAAATAATAACCAATTACATTGGGTAATTGTCTATTAACCTTTATAATTTTAAATTATTGTAGGTAGGCAAATAGTTTATATTGTTCAAGATGATAATTCACACACGCAATGCGTCGGAATTATACCTATATTATCCACACGCAATAAATGCCGGGATAAAATTTCCACACACGTTATACGTCGGGATAAGTATGTTAAAATACTAAGAACAATATTTCATTCTTATTATGCAATAATAATAATATAATAATTCACACACGCAATGCGTCGGAATTATACCTATATTATCCACACGCAATAAATGCCGGGATAAAATTTCCACACACGTTATACGTCGGGATAAGTATGTTATAATACTAAGAACAATATTTCATCCTTATTATGCAATATATGCCGGTAGGTACATAATTTCCACACACGGTTTACGTCGGGATAAGTATGTTAAAATACTAAGAACAATATTTCATCCTTATTATGCAATATATGCCGGTAGGTACATAATTTCCACACACGGTTTACGTCGGGATAAGTATGTTAAAATACTAAGAACAATATTTTATCCTTATTATGCAATATGTGCCGGTAGGTACATAATTTCCACACACGGTTTACGTCGGGATAAGTATGTTAAAATACTAAGAACATTATTTTATGCATACGCAATAAATGCCGGTACGTCGGAATGTTACATCCATATTTTCATTATACCATAGGCACACAATAAATTTCGAGATATAAACTCCATATACTTTTTTATTTTACTTAGTGGGTAAGCTTAAATGAAAAATGGTCTTACCTTGCCATTCCTGGTAAGTTGCGTCTTGTGTCGGTGAATACAAATAATCTTCCTTCGATGATCCTTCCGAAGAAAAAGATATGAAGATGATTTCCTTCTACTTACGTTTTTAGAACTTTTTTCACTATATCACTTGATCGCTTTCTTTTTCCCATATTTTAATATGTATTTTGATGTTGGACGAGACGGAGCAAAACGACGTGTAACTTGGACAACACAAAATCCCGTAATGACAGTAATGGTCACCGGTCGGCGTGGGAGCGCGAATGGGGAGGTGTTACCAGTGTTAAATAAAGATTCTTTTTATCGAATAGGAATCTTTAAAAGTGTGATAAGGACAGCATAATCTGCCACATGCTGCTTAGTAAACCTAATCATCTTCGGGAGAGATGCGAAGTATAATTTGAGTTTAAAAGGAAATACCTATTAATAATTTTTATTGACATGATAAGAGGCACAAGAGTCACATTTTTAAAGATACCAGAATTGCTTCTAAGTATCACAAAATGTGGGAACAGTGATTTTAGATGCAAAATAAAAGGAGCAAGTTGTTTTACGAGGGCCAGCTCTGGTGTGGTGATCTCACCGCTGCAAAAACCACGGTTAGTGTATACAAGTAGTTTTTGTTGCTTTGCTCACACATACCTACTTACAATGGATCGGGTACACGGTCGTGTGTTTTTAATCGACTTCAAAAAAAGGGACGCTGATTTAGATTTTGTAAACATATATAGGAAATTTATTTATTTAAATAATAGTATTTAACATAACCAATGTTCTCGTTTCTGAATACCGCGTTAGGACTTGCAACGATGAAGGCTCGAATCCTTCGTAAAGCCTTCGGGTTTGAGTGCAGGCTATTACCGTGGATATATTAAAGCTTATAAAGTTGTATAATTTGGCGATCGTGGTTATTCTCAGAAATGTTGTTGAAGCGTTTGACGATTATCAGCTATTTTCAGGGTTCCGACCTCAAACCTTATAGGATTTTTTGTTATTCGTCTTTATACCCGTGGAAATACAGCTATTTAAGCATAAGGAAATATATAAATAATGGTGAGTCGGAGGTAACACATATTATTGTGAAGTTAGACAGTCCGGCACAAAGAGCAAATGTTTAAACAAGTGTCTTGTATTCAGTACCTATGAGAATATTCATGCGTTATGTAAGTATAACGTAAAAAATATTTAAAAAAAATAATCTCCAAAGGTAATGGGAAATCCGGGAAATTATATAATATCCCATGTCACTTTCACCACTGATACGCATCTAATTACATCCCATAATTTTCTCAAATAGTTTAGGCTGTAGAATGTCCAAGCTATACAGGAATCTTTGGTATTACAACAGAAAACATATGTACAAGAATATTTATCACCCCGCTGTCGAGCCTCGCGGTTTGTCCTATTTGAATCCGAGGTGCATCCGATCCGAGGCATTGTCACGGATGACGAAGAGAAATTGTACATACATAAGTCGGACCTACGCGTAAGATACCATACAAATAGTTCACTACTTCGGACTCTTCGCAGCGTATTTTCATGGATTTAACCCTTGTAAAGTTTGCTATGAATAACTGGGTATGTCACGATTCTCACCATGTCGCATTCGATGCGCGCAAGTAGATGTGTCGATCGGTATGCTGGATACCTCTCGATGCTCCGACCTTGTCCGAGTTAGGTAATAGCCGACCACTTGACGACATAACCACCGCCATAGTAGATATGTACTTGATGACATGTTGTTCGACCTTACTTGTAAAGTGATCGCTATTAGCAAATAATATACGTACTCGTAGGTACATGGGACTTCTACGAAACTTAGGTACGACTTTGGACTTAACTAGTTAGGTACGATTAATATTTTGTGTACCTTATTAATCCAATGGTCTACGAGGCTGTGTGTGAACACGATTTCCCAGGTTCGAGTGACGTCACATGAGTCCGGCTATTGATTTTTTAAATTTCCTGTCATAAGTCTCAGCAGCACAGAGTGGAAACGTTGGTAGTGGATACAACCTCATGCTTTTATTACCATCTTTACAGAATCACTCATGAAATGCTGAGCTCATCTTAAAGCAGCGTAGTGTGTTAAAACCTGCCAAGTGTGTGTCTTGTCGGCCAAGGGTTCTGTAGATTAAATGAGCAGTTTAATCCCTTACGTAATGCACAAAAATACTGATAACATTACCCCACACCAGGAATCCCAAAATTTTTTTTTTCAAATTTAACTTTTTACCACTTTATAGACGTAATTAATATAACTCGTACATATCCATACCAAATTCAGCGTTCTAATTTTAACAGACTCTGTGTTATCTTACTGACAACTTTATCTCTTTAATTAACAACGGTATAATAATGTCAAATACCTCTGAACGAAGCCTGACCTAGGCTTGGTTCTTATACGAGAGTAGTGGTGATGAATAAAATCCATATCAATTTTCATTTCCCGTAACCATTTTATCAATATTTTGAAAAGATTACATTATCGTTAGTTCTGACTTGACACTAAAATACTGGACCTTGTGATTTGTAAGCCCAATAAGCTCTCCTCTGGGTTAATGAGGCAGAATATACAAGATGAATGTTGTACGAGCCGCGGTTACATCATCGCGCAGTTGAAGTCGCCGTGGGCGTGTAGTACCAATGACACGATGATTGAGGAGTTAGGGTGCATACACATCTGCGGAAAATGCCATGTTATTGCCAGTCTAAAGTACTTGTAGTAGAGACAAACGTTTGTATTCTCTCTACTGTTTGTAATACTTGAATATTAATTTTAGATAGAGTAAAGAAGTAACCCCAAGAAGTAACATTATAGAAAAAAAGATCTTTCTGTAATGTTACTTCTTGGGCGTGCAGATAGGTGTTTAAAAGACATCCATACATTAGAAATTTCCAATGTCTAGTGTAGTTTAGTGTGCACGCAGCCTAACTCCGGTCGACAAAAACCTCCACCGTAATTTACACGCGGCGGACTTACAAAAATAATGAGTGCGATTACCTATAGGTTTTTTGTTGACGATCCTTCGTTAACCATACATTTAGTTTAACGATGTTATTTTATACCTACCTAAGTATCTACGAGTATGTTCGGAATATAATCTGTACCCAATTATATTATAAGTTATAACAAAACCAAGGAAAATCTACACGTAATACTCAATAACACCACAGGTAAAACTTAGAACTTATATTGTTAGAATTGTTAGAACTTATATTTCGAAAGAAACATTCGAATACCCACATAAAACTGACCGGTCCTTTCCTTCTATAGATCTTCTTTATGAACAGCTAGTTAGTAGATAACAATAAACAATTTTGTTATTTGTTATTACATCTTGTTATCAAGTTATCACGGAGACAGCGCGCTGGTATTTAGATTTGAATGTCGAATGCAACGAAAAGGTATGCCTTGCAACCAAATGTTTGAGATTTACAATTTTGTTTCAACTAAAAATTTTAAAGGTCTATATAATGCTTTATATACATTGATATAGGGTTGCCAGGTCGCCTAAATTATAAGTCGGACTGTCCAGTCAGTTTGGCCTGACATTTGGGTAAAATGGCAGTCTAAATTATTGAGGATATTGTGTACATCAGTATTAACTATTAATAAGTGCGACAATTTTATTTTTATGTAAAATCAAGCATTCATGATTATTACCGTAAATTTTGTTCTCACACACTCGTTGTTCACTCGTTTGCTAAATGTAAAGCCTAACAAAAGCCGGACAAGCCGGACACCAGGCCGGATACGGAATAGAAAAACCTAACAATGTCCGGCCTTATCCGGACACCTGGCAACACTTCATTGGTATATCTTTTCGCTATCCGTTGACTAGGAGTTGGTAGATTTGGAGATGAACGGGAACTAAGATAATATTTGATTCCTGTTTTTACTACCACATAAGTTTAGTTATTCGATATTGTGAAATTTCTTTATTGAAAATCTGTTTTTCTATTTAAAATTTAATAATTTTGCTGTCCTTGTACGTAAAATTGAATTTTGTAGAGTCAAGAACTTAAGTGAGAACGGTTAGCGAACGTAGAGCTTTTTCAGATATTAGTGGCGTTCCCACTGAGAATATCAATATAAATCAATTATTCACTGTCCATAATGAACATCCGCGAAGTGACGCCTGTTTCTCAATGTTCTTATTGTTAAAATAAGTATCTATTTACACAAAGAAAGTGTTTAACCCATTCAGTCTCAGTTCCAAGCGCACTGGCGCGAGCAGTTAATACAACTCCCCAATAGATGGCAGCACAATGGCAGGTATACAAACATACAATACGTAGGTGCTGTACGGACGGCAAACTCCACATAGTATAATTAGGAGAAAGTGATACGACTAGTACATGCGCGTCACGCCCTATACGCGCCAACTCTCTTCACTATTACTCGTAATTGAATGGCCTTATTGTCCCCATGATGGGATATGAGCTCCAGGATTTATAGTCCAGGAAGAAAAATATCAATAGCTTAGAGTTAGAGTTACTTAGAAGGTGTAACACGAGTGTGAGAGCATATTACATAGCAGTGATTTAATTGTGATCGTGTCTGTCTGCTGACAGTCCCATGAAGTGTGAGAGTGACTATCATCAGAGTATGAGAGTGAGAGTATAGAGAGTGCACACAGTGACGGATTAAGTAACCTTGATGCCGAAATCTTCCCCTACGCCCCCCTATCCTTATATAAAACTAATTAAAAAAAATGTCAATACGGTACGTTAACCGTAGTTAAAATATATATACCAATCAAGGTCATCAAAACTGCGCGGATTTTGAAATTACTTTAAATTTCGTGTGCTCGTTTGCCTCTGGTGTCCCAAGACGAGATGCTCTAAGCTATTGCTTTAATAGCTTAAACGCTAATCCAGGTCATAGTGCATATTGCTAATGCAATGCATTTGCATCTGCCATATCACAATTTTGCAGAAAAGATTACCTAAAGCAGCTCTCGCTGTTTGCATAGCTTTGGTTTTGGCCCGCCTAATAGCTGCCGTTCTATCGACTCACTTAACTCCACCCAACTCACACATTTAACCGAAATATCTTATCTTATTAATTAGTAAATAATATAGCCATTTAGTAGACACTATTCATTTACTTTCACAATATATCCATATACATAGTACATTCTGCACTCATATCGGCCCTACCTACTAAATATTTTACAGTTACGCAGTCTTAACTAATTTATATTCAATTCATTTGCCATAAAGCCTGACCGCCCGCCATGTTTAGACGATGCCTATAAACAACCGATCATGGCAATACAGTTACAGTTGCCATGTTGAAAAATTTATAAAAAATCTTTAAAACTTTATAGCCTTAATAAGATTTATTTAAATGGATTCTAAGAACCTGTCTCTTTAGACCTTTTTCAAGACGAACGAGATTCTTGTGCGTATGGATTATTTTCACAACTTAAAGCAATGGTTCATTATTACCATGTTTGTAATATCTGTTCTGTATGAAATTAAACTGAATGACTTATTAATTAGCTATTTTTTAATTAATTAGTTGTTCGGAATTGAAAAATGTTTCTGTTTTCTGCAAAAATCCGACAAATTCATGAGATAATGGCACACAGTTCCGTCAAAACATTAAGTATCGTAATTGACGTTTATGATAAGTTTTGTCACACACTCACACATAAGAGTAGATAAAAAGACTCGAAAACATCAAGACTTTCCAGTGGTGCAAGAATTTTCAAAATAGGTTCAGTAGATTCAGTCTGTAAATTCTTAATGATTAGACACTAACTACAATACTAATAATTAATTGCATGGTTTAAATTAAACGCATGATACGAGTATTCGTGATTTTGCAACATAAAATACTCTTGTATAATTTAATACCTCAATAAATAACTAAATCCAAATTTAGACGAACAGGTTTTTAAGTCGTAGTTGCGAATTAATGAAATAAATTAAATTGTGGAATATTTTACAGTTTATTACTAAAATAAATCATATTAAAACAAAACTACTTTAGTTGATTGATCTTAAATACGTACACGGAGGTGTACATCAGCTGTCTGCAGAACTGTTCTTAAATTTATTATTTATGTTTATATTTACTTTTTAAAACAGAACGTTATTGAGAAGAATTACACTAAGATTTTTGGTATGTACTCGTATGTGTTATAATTCCACGCTATCTTATTCTGTTGCTGTATTTCGCAATTACTACACAAGCCTCGGTAGCGCAGTAGGCAGCGCGTAAGTCTCATAATCTTAAGGTCGTGAGTTCGATCCTCACCCGGGGCATATCTTTTGTTTTTTTTATTATTTTCTTTTATTTATTTTTATTGGTGTTTTTATGAAAACCGATTATTTACGCAATTAAATTATATTTTCGTATTTTGGTACACAATTAAAAATATATTGTTAATTTATAGTAATAATTCTTACACCTAGTCACAGAAAACTATTAATTATTTTATTTATTAAGTATTTATTTATTATTATCTTCTATTAATTATTAGGTTTACAAACATGATTATTTTATTATTCAGTTATTCTTTTATGAAATAAGACATAGGTTGGTATTCGTTAGATACTTAAATAAAATACCTAAAATGCAATATTAAGTAGTAATAAGTATCTACCTATTAATTAAGTATAATTATGTATAATAGCACAGTAAATATTTTTACTCTGATAATATGCTCAGAGTCTCACAGCGGGCGATGGAACAAGCTATGTTAGGAGTATCTCTGTGACATCGAATCAGAAATGAGAAGATCCGCAGAAGAACCAAAGTCACTGACATAGCTCAACGAGATGCGAAGCTGAAGTGGCAATGGGCGGGGCACATAGTTCGAAGAGCCGATGGACGTTGAGGTCCCAATGTGCTGGAATGGCGACCCCCCACTAGAAAGCGCAGTGTTAGTCGACCCCCCACCAGGTGGACTGACGATATCAAGTGAGTCGCAGAGATTCGCTGGATGCAGGCGGCTCAGTATCGTGATGTTTGGAAGTCCCTACAAAAGGCCTATGTCCTGCAGTGGGCGTCAATCGGCTGATATGATGATGATGATGAAGTATAATTATGCTAGATAAAAGAGACATTTTCTCTGACAAGGTCGACCCAAAGCAACTGACACATGTTTTAGTTGCAACAACAAGTTAATGCGCTAAGCAAGTTGGTTGCGAAATTCAGCGAACATGCAAATACTTGTAGACAATGCATTACAATTTACAAGTCAAGCCCACGTAGCAAATAGAATGCGACTAACTAAATCAAGTTATTTGTTCATATATCCCACTTAATATTATAAACGCCGAATGTAAGAATGTTATGAATGTTTGTTACATTTTTACGCAAAAACTACTGAACAGATTTGGCTGAAATTGGAAATGGAGATAACCACTAAAAATTCTCTCACCAATGCAAAACTACATTCTCTTCAAGTCTTGAGATTGATTAATCATTTATTAAATTCGAACTATAATTTTAAATTAATGAACAGATAAATTAATAATATTATGTAATACAAAATGTTTGTATTTTTAATTCGAAATTAAATTTATTTTTTTATTTTTTTGCAGATCAAACTACGCATCAAAAAGTAGCGTAAGTATGAATTTTAAAATCTATATCTATATCTTAGAATTTTCCTTCTTATTACTTGACTATGTACCTACTTATTATCTCACCAATCATAATTTCAACACTTGCCGAAAAGCTTATCGATAGGCCATCTTTGACGAATTTACAGGCGGATGATGTTTTTGGCGATTTGGTAACGAATTACAATTTTAGCATTTCTATCTATATAACACAGCTTTACTCTTATTTGCATAACAATAGAGCTTAATCTTGCAGTAAATCTGTTTTGACAGCTACAAAAACATGTTTGCAAGTTTCACTTGCAGGCGTAATATGATACTACTGTTATAAAACAACATCAAATCTTACTGCTTAGGAGTTAAGGTTCAATTTTATGAGCTTTTAATGTTGTTGGGTGTAAAATTGTAATACGTTGGTTAAATAAAGACGTAGTTATGTAAGCGTAAGGTCAGCGTAAGGCCGCGTGGAATACTTTAGTGCCGTTTTATTTATGACGTTGTAAGGTGGGGTGCGAAACTCAATAAAATACCTGTCTATAGTAATAATGTTATAGTGAATCCAAACACGGCATATGCCTATTGCCTACCATGCAGGCAGTTGTGTGAAACCCATATAAGCCAAAATGCGCTGTATTCCTTGATGACTCATTACGAACCTGTACTGGAGTATGAAATTTCGTTATGCACAAATTATATCTACCTACGGTTAAAGCTTACCCTAGTTAAAGCATAGTGCACGCCAAAATACGCAGGATATTGTTATTATTGTTTCTGGATGATGTGTTTACATTGGTGCAAATTCGGCAGTAATTCATGAAATCAAAATTACGTCGATTTATTTATGTATGAAGCAGAGCGAGCTTTCGTTCGTGACATTCAACCTTTTGGTTTAAATGTCGTAGGTACCTTTTATCTCGACCCTCATTTTAAATATTTATTACGAACCACCGAATGAGATAAATTGACACACTTGTTTCAATTACTTTTCAATCGAACCGAATTTTATCAAAATTGTCACGTAACCATTATCGCTGCCCAAAGCCACCGTTGTTGTCACGAACTGTCAATGTCACTAATTTAAAGTGTCAAAATTGCACCAAATATGCTAATTTGGATTGAGGTTATTTTGTAGGTGTACCTACTATTATTTATTATTTGACTTAGCCTACTTCGACCCTGAACAATTTTTCAATTACGGTTTTTGTGCAAGGTAAAGTTATTTTTACCGACTTCCAAAAAGGATGAGATTTCTATGTTCGGCTTTCGTTATATGTAATTAATACCAAATAACTTAATTTTGAACACAACAACAAGAATAAGTAGGTAATTATTACGGTAAGTTCACAAGTTAGATGTTTCATTCTTAGATTCGATTGAATACTGGCGCATCCTATACATTCGTATTTCAAAGGAGGAAGTCTTAAATGTAAATCCTATAAATCCTGCATTCGATTCCCGTCCTATTGACGTACCCACTCTTAGCATTAGCATTTGATTAGTTACCGGAGGTAGGGAATTGGTTAAATTACAGCTTGTTCCATCAACTTATAAAAGTTGCTTGATTTATAGATATAGAAGATAAGTATAACAATGAATGCTTGCATCCTGTATCTCATTATCAACAATGAATCACTGTAGATAAATGCAGCTAAGCTAAGCTTGTACGCGACCTTGCCATGCTGGTATAAAGTGTACGCGAATTGTATGAAGTACCTACAGTCCTACATGCCTAATGTATGTACTGCAGATACCCGTGTAGGTAGTATTTGTGGATCTCGGTGTTTGGTGACGCCCACTTCTAGAGCGTGTTTAATTGCCTTGTTCAGAACGCGTCATTTGTACATAGGTTCAGTGGCTTTCACAAGGTTTTTATCATGTGTACGTACTATATAAAAATTTTAATGAAAAAAATTCAACCGACTTTTAACTCAAAAACTAACCTAAACTAAAAAGCAAAAAATAACATCTTACCTATGTGCTACCTTCTGATCAGTTTGAAGGCGGTGCCAAGCCAGTGATATTTTAATGCAAGCCGTTTAAATTACAAAAATTCTGTGGTTCTTTCAGAAACGGCTTTAATTAAAACATGACACTGGATCTGTGATCGCTCTGTAAATGGCAAAACATCTCAGAGGGAAATAAAATGCATTGGAGCATTCTGATGGGCCTAAGCTCCCCTCTCTGTAGGAGGGGGGACTGACCCTGAAGTGACCCGTTAAAGTAGTAAATGATAAAAACAGTGGCAGAAATATAAGCCTTGTATTCTGTAATAGTTTAAAAACTACAATGGAATTAATTAGCATGTACAGCACTTCCGTGATTAGAACTGGATTGATACACACGTTTACTGAGCTAACGAATGCCACTGGAATAGTATCATAGTAAATTATAATTAAGATGTATAATTTTTGCATTTAATTTAAAATGCTAATTTGGAATGATGAAGCTGTTACTATTAATGTATCCAACTGATTAATGAGTAAAAACCGAGTGTACATTGAATAAAATTGTCATTTTTTTGAGTTAAAACCGACGTTGAGTTATAATGTCGTCTGAAGAATATATATTTTAAATAACGAAATACCAGGTTCCAATAGTTTAGCGGAAATTACAAACATACATACACTCATAGATATAAACACAACCCTATTATTTGTCTTCGTCCACCCTTAGTCCTCTTTAATCCAGCCCTGTCGCAAATCCGTTCTTAGCGGATGTCAACTAACTATAATCTACCTCCCTGCCAAATGTCATCTTTGAACGTCAAGTGTCAACCTTCTCCTTTTATAAAAGGTACAATATAATATTGCCTTCGTATTAAGTAAAGTAGTTGTGATAAAAAAGTAATGTAACACAAAAAGGCATTGTAGGCACACTTTCATGCTGTTTGGATCGAACCTAGGAATTACCAAAGAGGACACAAAGGACACCAGTGCAGGTACAAGTACAACAATCAATAGCAACTGTTCGCAGACTCAAACGTGACTCGAGCGAACCTCACGCTCACGATCCTGTGACTCGAATACTGAATGAGTGTCGTGAGCGCGTATCGTGAGCGTTGGCAGGTGGAATAGCCTTGTTTTCGTGAGCTAGGTCGTCAGAAACCTATACTTCGGTTAGCATCATTTCATAACCCTTTACTGACTTTTGTAAGCTAAAGCTTTTGGCACTTTCTTACTTCTTCCGTTGGACGAAATTCATGTTTCCTCCTCCTTTTCCTGTATAATTTGTTCTAGAAAGCTCTTTTCTTGACTGCGATATCTTTTTTTTGTTTTATTTATCTTTACCCCCTTGTGCCCTTGACACAATCTACACGACTTTAAGATTATTGTTTGGAGAAGGATGAAAATCTACACCCTTTGATACACAATGAAAACGGAGGTCCTGGGTTCGATCCCCGGCTGGGCCGATTGAGATTTTCTTAATTGGTCCAGGGCTGGCTGGTGGGAAGCTTCGGCCGTGGCTAGTTACCACCCTACCGACAAAGACGTACCGCCAAGCGATTTAGCGTTCCGGTACGATGTCGTGTAGAAACCGAAAAGGTGTGTGGATTTTCATCCTCCTCCTAATAAGTTAGCCCGCTTCCATCTTAGACTACATCATCACTTACCATCAGGTGAGATTGTAGTCAAGGGCTAACTTGTAAATAATAAAAAAAAACATCAATTGGCCGGCACAGTGGTGATGCCATTGTAAAACCTCACCATATACAGTTTCAACCAGAGACAATTTAGAAAATATGCAATCCTAAATTGGTTCTAGCTATGAATTGAAATCTCTGTTGTAAGCCAACTGTGTAGAGCTCGTCAAATTGTTTTGTTTGAAATTCTTTAAAGATTTTATGCTAGTTAGTTGACGTTGTAAACTGCTAGATGGGGTCACTGCACCATCCCTGAGGGGTTTGGGCAAACGCAGCTCTGCCAGCAGTTGAGCTCTAGGACAATCGTTGAGGAACTTATGGTTCTAAGAGCGTCTCCTATTACATTGAATACAAAATTAGAGAGTATGACTTTGACTTCTAAGTTTACCACCTCAAGAATGCGTCTGTTGCGAAGGTGCGAGTAATCGAGAGCGTCTGTAATGTTTGACATTAATCTCAGTTTCGGAAACATCGGTTACGACATCGCAGTATCGATTTTTGATTCGCACAGACGTGTGTAATCATTGCTCAACGCTGATTGTATTTAATTACGCTTGTATTGCAATTCGTACACCTTTGTTTCTTGTTTCTTCAAACAGAATTGGTATGAGATTTTAATAGTCCAAACCGACTGACGACAGAGGCAAGTGAAGGTCATGCGAACACGCTCACTGTGACCACCACAGGCAACTGTCTCTCAGTAATTAAAAAAAACTAATTTAAGCGATTTTCTTATACTGGTTGTCTGTTAAAGTAATTAAAAGAGTAATGTAGGTATTACTCTTTGAATTCATGTAACTAGTCAAGTAAGGCAAACTATTAAAATAATAGGAAACTACTCAATATCTTGGTGGTTCTTTCCAGTTTGCTTTCTGAAGCAGTTGTAAATTAACTACAAACAATCTCCGTTTCGTAAGTGATGACTGGAAATAAAGATATTGAATAGAATTTTAATTTGAATAAAGTACGGACAGACGTTGATGTTTCACAAGTGCTATAACTCAAAAAGAATGGTGTAGACTGAAATTGAATTTGAATAAAGTGTTTCTTTTCCATCAGTTACACAATTACGTGTACGATGTATAATTTCGCGGTCACATTTCAGAGATGTGTTTCATTTCACGCACCAGCAGCGTCATCAATCGTCAGTCCGGCGCTGCATCGTCCGTTCCGCTATCGGTTGGTGCCACGGTTATCAACGATCAAATTATTACAAATCAATCTAATTAGCGTCACCATTCCGTTTTTCAAAATGACGATTAACAGGCAGATTTGATGTAGAAAGAACTCAAGTCAAATCTATTGAAAGACTTTTTTTAGAAGAATGCCCAGAGTGAGTGCGAATTCTTAAGGATAACCAAATATCATAAAAATTTATTTTTGTTTTTCGGGATCTTGTTCAATAAAAACCTAAACTTAAGGTCTACTTACTCACTACTTGTTACTACTATATTCTACAAATGTATATTTCTACAAACTTTAAAAGGTATGACTTTTCATTTTTTTTTCAGTTTCTTTTCACTTTTCCGACTAAAGCAGAAAGCTTGTTTATTTATAGTATTGTAAAATACTAAATAGTAAATTATTGGTACAAGGAAACACTTATAAGAGATTTCTACTAATAACCAAAGGCAGAAGCTTGTGTGTGAGCTTAAACCAAATATCTCTACAATTTCCAGCACCTGAGTCCGTAAATATAACTAACCGTTGACTTATTATATTCTGAAGCCGGGAGAAAATGTTAACAAATCAGATTTTTACTGTTGTAAATGCTTCGCAAAGTTTACTGTTTAACTTATTTTGTTCCAGTTTGGGCAAGCGAGGTCAGCGAACTGGCCAATAGACTATTGATTGTTTTTTTATTCTTTTACAACTTTAGACTGCTTTTTGTGGCGCTCGAAAGAAAGATTTCTTACGGATAGTGAAATTGTAAACAAGGTTTACTTCGAAACACTTGCACTGACTGTAGACCTTCAGAACAAGGGCGACTAAAGCGTCGGACATACTGATGCGAATGAAATGTACTTGAATAGGTACATACATACATACAGAGCAGTAGGTAAGTACATTTTGAAAATACCATCAATGTAATATTAGTTCTGCCTAAAAGTAAAATTCTGATATAAAGTGGTATATGTTCTGCTCCAAGATTGTACTTTATTCGTCAAAATCGGTATCACAATTTCGTCTAAATCGGTTCAGCGATTTAAAAATAACTGCAATAAGCAATAAAAAGAAACTGACAGACGTATTTTTATTTATAATATTAGGTATGAATGGATGTAGGTATTAGGTAGGTACAGGATATCATCACGTAAACATGAATGAAGCGGTTCTAAGAGGAAGGAAGAAATGGTAGGGAAATCAACACTTCCTGTCTATTTGATTTCTTTTGGACTAGTGATGTCCACATACCTAATTAGGTGTTTTATCTACGAGCATTTACTAGCTTATTATTTATGAAAAATTTTATGACGATTCGTTGAGTAGTTGATGCGTGAAAACATAAGAAACAAACAAATAACCTCACTTTCGCATAGTTATAATATTATTTATGGATTTACTGCCATGTTAGTTGGTTAGCCTATCATTGTTTGGATTACGAGGTCTTAGATTCGAGTACTGGCGTACTCCACAAAGCTTTTGATTCTTCCAACAAATTCAAACTAAATATTCACAACTCTGAGTTGAGAAGTTGGTACTGTTTAAACACCACATTGAGCCATCGCTCCACGGCATTAATATTTTATCCAATAGGAACGTTCGTATGTCTCTTCACCATCATACTTTGGATACTGTAAGGAGTTCACGAAGTTAATCTACCTCCACAATATTATGTACAAACCATAGACGTCATCGATATCGAGTATCGACAGATCACATCACTAGTCACGTACTGTTTAACCAAATAAGAAGAAAACTCGTCGGAATGTGATTAGCGCTGGCACAGAGCGCGTCAACAGAACACTTTCGCTGCTGTGCGAGTAATGCGAAGGACACACCGGCGCGGTACGTGCGTACGTTGTTTGTCTGTTTGGTTGTTTGTTTTCAATATTAACAAAAAAGCTAAATAAAACACCAAATACGCGAAGAAACAAGAGCTCAACAGCTTAAACGCATTTGGCGTTTTATTACGCTCAACAGCCTAAATTACTATGACAATTTAAATTGTTCCGTCTTGTTTCTTTAAGTTTGCAATTCGTTTTTTGGCACTGCCTTCAAACCGATCAGTATCATATACGTACAATGTTGCTCTTCCCTTTCATAATGTAGTGTAAATTATATTATAATTTAATAACTTCAATATTTTTCAAAGGGTTTGTTATTTCGTTTTTAATGCATTCCAGAATCACTTAACTGCCAAAAAGTCTCTAAAACTTACTCGTATTACGTTTCTCTCCTTTCTTTCAGCTCTGTTATCAAGTGACACCGATGAAATAATTGTATAACTACATGGTACCACAATTTTTGATTGTTAGGTGAACTTTGAAGCCCGGAATGGCACAAATGTAAGACACGTAGGTACGTTAGAGGGACGACAAACTGATGTGCTTTACGTATTATCCTGTCGCCTGCGTAAGCGTACTTGGAGTCTACGTCTAATTCACATAACAAAAGAAAGCGGATACCTAGTCTTTGCCGGCTGAAGCTTCAGAGGTTAAATGTTCACTTCAGTGTGTCTCTCGCCTTAGCGGGTAATTTTCACTCGCGCAAACATTGTGTTAGCTCATTTTGTTTGCACTAGTTACACACACTTAGATTCCTGTTTTGTGGAGTTTTTTTATTTGAATGATGTAAGTATTCGCTGGAAATTCTGTTTGTGATGTAAAATAGAGGCCCTTAAAAGGTTAGAGGTTTTTTGTTGACACTTATTACCAGATTGTCTATCTGGTGTTCATCTCTATTTAAAACATCTTTGTTGTTTGCCAAGGTGTAGCTATTTCAGCGTTTTCGACCTTATAATACAAAACAGACATTATATGTATACAAACACATAGCATGAGCATCATTTAATTTAAAATATAAAAGATTAAAATTAACGTAGATACTAATTATAAATTAAAATAAGAATTACTTACACAAAAACTTGGATTTCATTGTTTTTTTCAAACAATCCATACACCGAGATCGATAATACAAAACAAAAGAAGAAATTATCAAACAATTTCTGTTATAAGAGTCTAAACAATCGTGCGTTTCTTGGCGTATTTATTAATTTTCACCGAAACTCACGTTCGTTCCACTTCTGGGTCGCTTTCAAATCGCCTCGCGTTCGCCAGTGTTTTGATTGTTAGAGATCTCTTAGATATAAACACTGATAAATAAATTGATCTTCGATTTTATTTATAAGACTTCTAAGTCATACAAAGGCGTGAGGGGCATTTGATTTTTAGTTTAACTATAAAGCCACGTTATTTTATTCCTGTAGTTTTTCGGAAAAGGTAATTAATCTGGTGTAACCGTTGGGCGTTGGCTATGTACTTTATAGTTTTACCGATGGGTAATTTCCACCAACACTAGGACAATAAGAGGTACTTTTGACACAGCGTCGAAACGGGCTAAGTAAATAAAGAAAAGTAATTCTTCGCTCTATTTCGAAGTTAGTTCTCTTTATCATTAACAACCCATAATCAGCTCATTGTTGAACTCGACTTTCCTCTCAGAATGAGAGGGGTTAGGCTAGCAGTCCACCACGCTGGCACAAGGCAGACGTCACACATTTAGAGAATTAAGAAAATTCCCGGATATGAAGGTTTCCTCACGATGTTTTCCTTCACCGTTTGTGATTATAACTGAAAATAGGTGCATGCTCCGGTTCGGATTCGAACCTACGCCCTCCGAAGCGAAGGCAGACGTCATATCCACCATCACATAACGGCTCTTAGTTCTCTAAACCACAACTTTATCAATACAAACGAGATGGTTCAAAAATGTATGGAGCTCAGAATCAGTCATTGTACCCTAACGGAAATAAAAGAACATATTTTTTTAACTATTTTTGATTATACAAATCTACGAATTTACTTCAATTCTTTCGAAATAATATTCATTATTCTCCTAAGAAATGCAACATTAATAGGGGTAATAATGGCGGATAGATGACGTTTTCAATGCAGTAATCGATTTGACGTTTGCTGTCAATTGGCATGTCATAGTTGCTCTTAGAGCGCCATCTTGATATAAACTTGGATTTTTATTTTGTTTATTTCTTTTTATTAAGTTAGATTTATTGACTTTAATTAATTTTAATAAAATCCTTGTATTTTTTAATTTTAATGATACGGGGTATAAGAGTGGATCTGAAATGGACCATCTCCTTTAAATACATTTACTGTACTGTAACAGATACAATATTGATATCATCAAATTATTGAGTGTTCCGGCGATATACGTTTGGTACCGTCCTGCGGTCACCACTGCACGTATACGGTATAATAACATGTTTCCTCATACAACCTTCCGAAGGAGGCGCGATGCTGTAATCACGAAGCGAATCTTGATTGTGGGCTCGAGAATAATTGATCAGTGCTTGGAGAGATGTACGCATCTGCACACTGCTTACATACTTGCAACACTCATAAGGTTCTAGAAGATCGTCAAATTTAAAAAAAACAAAGCTCAACAAAACTAAAAAATACATAGACTTACCTTAACATATGCTACGTGTAAAACCCCACTTATATGTGCCTCAATAAAACTTCGGTATTTTACACTAGCGGACGTTCGCGACTTCGTTCGCGTGAAATTCAGTTTTTCACAAATCCTTCAGGAATCATAGATTTTTCCGGATTAAAAAGTAGCCTATGTGTTAATCCAGAGTAAAATCCATTTCTATTTCTCGCTTCAGTAGCCACAGGAACAAACATACACACTCACACAAAACTTTCGCATTTATCATATTAGTGTGATTTTTGGTATTACCGCCATGTCTGTGGACGCCCTAACACACTAGTAAGGAACCCGTGCCCCACGTCCCCGGTACGCGTATGTATAATCACGGCGTAATGGATTTCGGGTAACGATTATGTCGATAGTAAATTAACATTCAACTCGACTCGCGAGAGTTGTGCAACACCAGCCACTGATTTTCGTATTTTTTTTTTTAAATTGAAATGTTTCTTAAATATGGCTTCGAGGTTGGGCCTTAAATTGGGGTTTCCAAAAAGTAATTTTGCATTTCTGAGAATAATTGTTAAGAATTATTAGGGAACTAATTCTAGTTGACGATACTTTGATTAATGTACATATAAATATAGCTTAGAATAGTTTTACTGTTAAGTAGGTATTATAGTTATAAGTGCAATTATTGTATATGTTAAATATAAATACAGATGCAGACTATTTGATTGTATTAAGCATTAATTATCTTTACTTTTACCATGTATTTGTTTAATTATTGTATACTATATTGCTGTACTACTTTGATAATATCTATCTCGTTCTAATGTATATTTACTTTACTATTCTAACAGTATTGCCATTTCACTCTTTATTATATCACTATCTCATTTGTACATGTAACTCTGTCTCCTTTGTATTTTACTATTACTGCAATAAAGATAAGGGAATGCGGACGCTTCAAACTCTATATAATAAAGCACCCCATGTATTAATCACACACTTCACTCCCGAAGCCTGAAGCGATCGCACCTCTACATAACAATAATTACGTGTTTTATTTACGCGTCAATTCCTGTGGTTTGGACTCTCCAAAATCCTCCACAGTGCATGGTCCTTCGTACCGGATTCACCGAGCCGGCAAACATTTGAAGAATAAGCTCAGGC